>NW_021285813.1:0-692 GCF_002162155.2 Triticum dicoccoides
CCCACCTGTCATTGACTCAGGGGAGTCAACCAGGGCCCACCCGTGGTCAAACCCGAGTCGGCTGCCGGCGTTTAGCCGCCGGCGAGCCCGACGCGGCGGCGGGAGTGGTTTTGGCCATTTCGGCCACCAGAGGGGCCGCGGAGACCACCGGAGTGGAGCTGAGGACAACCCGCAGCTCTTGGCGGAGTCCGTTGGGGTCGGGGTGGCCGGAGTCGACGGCGGCGAGCTCGGCTGCGGCCGCCGGGGTTCGGTCGTGCACGGGAACAGGGTTGGAGCTCGAAGTCGAGCGAAGCGAGGTGCTAGGGATGCTCTACGGGGTCTTGCGAACTCGTTGGACTCGCCGGGGTGACCAAATGGTCACCGGAGCTGCGTCGACGGCGAGCTCGGCGACGGCGGAGGTTCGGCCGTGGTGGGGAGGTGGCTATGGTGAGGGAACGAGGGGAAGGAGAGGGGGAAACGGTGGCCTAGCTCATCGCGGTTGCAGTGGGCGTCGAAGTGGGCTCGGGGACGCGCTGGAGACGGCGAATCGACGGCGACGGTGGTCGGAGCCCGAAGAGGGGAACGGCGACGTGGCGGCGATGCAGGGCTTCCGGGGAGCTGTGGAACGGTGGGGAGGAAGAGGGAGTCGAGGCGGAGCTCCTGAGCTAGTCGGGGGAGCGAGGGGTGGCCGGAGATGGCTGCTAAGGCGAACG
>NW_021285814.1:0-2260 GCF_002162155.2 Triticum dicoccoides
TCCATCTTCTTTTTAGATAGTATGAGCCCATTTTGTTCTACCTTTCGAAAGAACACTTCAAGATGGGCTATATGCTCTTTGTATGATTTTGAGAATACTAACAAATCATCTACGTATACTAATATAAATGCTTGATTCTCATTAAATATATTTTGCATCTTTCTTTGAAATAGTGCAGGTGCATTCTTTAGGCCTAATGGCATTACTAGCCATTCATAATGGCCTTGTGGACAAGTAAATGCTGTCCATGGAATAGATTCTTCAGCCATTTTTACTTGCCAAAATCCTGCCTTTAAATCGAATTTGGAGAAATATTTACTTCCTTGTATTCTGTTAATCCATTCCTGCTTATTAGGTATGTTGTATGCATCGTCAACTGTATTATCATTAAGCCTTTTAAAGTTAATTACCATTCTAGATTTACCTCTAACTTCTTCAGCATGATTTCTAACTATAAAAGCAGCAGATCGATGAGGGCTTCTACTTTCTCTTATAGCTTTTAACTTTAATAACTCTTCAATATGCATTTTGAACTCTTCGATATCTTTAGGAGTTGCTTCTATTGGTCCTGACTTAATTATATAATCTGGATTTATGATATTTATTTTGCAAACTATAGAGTTCTTATCCCAATGTTTCATTGGTATTTCTCCAATAATTTGTATACTTTCTAGTCTTTGCACAATCTTATCTATATCCTTTTTGGATTTTATATCTCTATACCAATTTGGAAAGAATGATTGCAACCCAATGCATTCAGTACATGTATTTTCTATATGATATTCTTCTATGGTCTCACTAAGTTCTTCGTCTTTACAGAATTCAAGGGGATCTGGACTTGTGCTATATTCATCATCTAAATTAGATATTTCTACATTTTGCAAGGACTTTCTTTGTTTTCGCACTTTAGATATGTATGGAACATTATCTTGATAAGGAATAAATGTTACCCCCTCTTCATGTATGATTGTGGTTTGTAAAGATTGTTGTAAAAATCTTAACCCTATTATCATGTCATCATTTATTACTGACAAATCTCTTATTGTAATTTCATCTATTATATATTTTGTGCCATTTATGTAAGCTTCAATATTATATGCTAGCTGGTTATGGATCTTCTTTATTCCTGACATATCGGTAGATACTTCAGCTTTATTATCATCTATAGTTTCAACTATTTCGGGACATCTCATAAAATATTTATCATGGATGATATTTTTAGTGCAACCAGTATCTAATAGTGCCAGTACTTTATATGAAATATTTGGCTTCAGAACAATCTTAACTGGGATCCTTATTCCTAACACTTCTTTGAATGGTAATCGAATAATATATTTGTTTCCAAAACTAGTAATTGCATCTTTCAATTGTATTAATTTGTCTCCTTTTTTATCCCTTACTGTTACCATTTTCCTCTTTACTATTTTCTAACTCATCTTTAAGTTTTTCTAGCTCTGCTTCTAGCTTATTTATTCTATTTTCTAAATTTCTAACCCTACTGGATAATATTCGCTCTTCTAGTTCCAATTCTATCTCTTGTCTCCACTTTTGATTATTGGCTCTTAGACATGAGGCACATGCTTGTTTTAAACACAAGCTACATGTAAACCTATTATCTTGGCTTGGATAATATATACAGAAAGCACATTTTATGTTATAATCACCTTTTCCTCTAATCCAATCATGTTCACAATCTACTTGGTTCATCATTTCAATTTTTAAACCGGCTAAATCATCTATTAGGTCTATTTCATCTTCACTTGATTCATATTCTGGAGCCTCATTTTCTACTTCATCTGTTTCTATAATTGAATATATTGACTCATCGTCTTTTATTTCATCATCACATACTAATATATTTTCATTAACACTATCTATAATTAACACCCTCTCTTGTTCTTCATATTTGCTAGAGTATCTTTTCTGGTCTTTATTAGGGCAAGTTCTACTTAGATGATCTGGTGAGTTACATATGAAACACCTGCATGTTTTATCATAGGTTTTCTTAGGATTATATCTTCTTACATTTCTTTTATGCAAGAATGGGGCTCTATTGTCTGATCTTCTTAAGAAATATCTTTTCTTTGTTCTAAAATTTCTATTATCTCTCCTTTGTGGTTTATAATATTTGTTTTTCCTATGCCTTTCTTCTCCATATGTAAGTGGTATTTGGACTATGTTATTGCAAAAATTATAATCTGATTTCTTCATAGATCTTTGGGCTTGAATACTAGTACACACCTTTCTTAATTGTTTGAAA
>NW_021285814.1:3305-5947 GCF_002162155.2 Triticum dicoccoides
AAATCCTAATGCTGCTTTATCTACAGATTCCCATCTTCTGTCTAATAAAGTTATCAAAACCTTCGCACCTAATTTCTTCCTTGTCATACCTTTGACTCCTATGATATACATGCCTTGATGAATATATTTGTAACCACAATATTTTAATTCATTTTCAATATTTTTGCTTACAATTCTTAAATCTACTGGATGTGTTAACACGCTTAATTCTACTTCTCGAGATATTCTGTATAGACCACTCTTACTTTCAAACATACCCATGTGATATACTTGTTGTGGCTTTATTTTTCTTAGGGTATCTTTCTGATATCTTTCTAGATCTCTTTGTATATCTATAACTTCTTCAATACTATCAATATCATTAGCTTTGCATGATAATCTATGCTTCATGGCTAAAGGTCTTGAATCTTGCCTTACTAATTGGAGAGTTTTGTCTCGTCTAAGGAAGCCTTTAGATACGTCCATTTTTCTGAATTAATATTTCTAGTAGAGGCAACTATTCCAGATGATGATAACACAATTTCTTTGTTGCTTTGAACACTTTTTAGCTTATCTAATACTTGAATTAATAGTTGGATGATTGTGTTATTTTGTCTTATTATTACTTTGGAATCTTCTTTTGGAGAGTCGTGATCTGAGAACCCGACAGGAGGTGACAGGTATTTAGCTACTTCGTTTAATGCTTGAGTATATTCGGTCATATAATTATGAGATAATCAAGGTTTTAACCTCTTGCACCAACTTTTTTATTTCAAGTATATCTTGTCTTGAATCAGTGCGTGTGAGTGACTCTTTGCCTTTACTTAAGTAACGGCCTATTGATAACACTTCTTCTTTAATATAATCGTTATTCTTGGAAACTGTATTCTGTCTTGCTTTTGCTTCCTCTAGCTTATGTAAAGCTAGATCAATTTTATTGTTCAAAACTGAATACTTATCAGCAAGCTTTTGGTATTCTTTGAATAAACTTTCAAATTTTTGGTCTAAATTATCTTGTCTTTTTCCCCAAGATATGTAAAAGTTATATATCAGATCGACAACCGTATTTAACTGGCTATGAGATGAATTCCAGATATGCTCTTCAGAAGGATTTACTCTACACCTTATATTTAGATTTTCCTTAGTATTAATTACTTTACCTGCGCTAACTTCTAAGTTTAAATATTTTAACCTTTCAATGATTAAACGTTGGACCTGATACCAACAATATATGGAAAAAAATTGTTATATAGTTACTATGTGATTAGATTTTGATTAGGTTAATTTGGGATTAGGTGGAAGTGGTAGACAGGTATTCTTTTTATCTTGAATAGTATTTACTATTCACTAGGTAGGGCACTATTCACAACAGTGCTCCACTATTGAATACACTATTTGGAATAGTATTCCACTATTCACAATAATATTTAATTCAATATGATTACCTTCACGTTCTAACTTGATTATATATTTAATGCAGGATCTATTTAGAGACTGGCGAGGCCAACAATTCGTCCGGCGATGTGCGCAAAGGTGTAAAATCCTACTCAGTACTCACCATATTTTTCATTATGTTGCATCAGATGTAGCTAGTTACGTTCACTTAGCAGTTTTAATTGCAAATTTATGGGGTAAATTCCTATCGTCTTCCCAGGCAGTTCCACCCGAAGGGAACACTTCTCTACGGCCACAAGATCTCATTCAAACGCCACTCTGGCTACACAGAGAACTACACACGCAGAGGTTTCTCCTATAGGATCCCTAGCATAAGAACTCATCCCATAAATTCATAAATAAAAGCACTAAGTGAAACCAAGAAACTACATCATTTCAACAACATAATTTACAGATGGTTTTCCCTTTCGGGAGGCCCCGAAGGGATTACACACAACTAGGAAATTACCTTCAAACTCTTGGCGAACTAAGCGCCTTCTTGGCTATTCTACTAGTAGTGGTGGTGGCTAGACTACGAAGGAAGTGGTGCTCTGGTGGAGAGTCTCGATGCTTTGAGTGCTCCGTGCTCTCCCGTCTCTTGTGTTCTCTTCTTGAGCCCAGCGTCTCCTTTTATAGCCGCGAGGGGTGGCTGCAAGGTGGCCTTCGGGAGCCTTCCTTCACTTATTTTACCCACGGTAGCATGCACACGTGTCCTACTAGGGTATACGCGTGTCCTTCTAATAATATAGAAAAGTGCGAGAGAGTGCCGACAAGTTTCAATCTTCAGGAATCTTTGCTTTCTTCACGTGGCATTGTCTCTCGGTGAATAATTGGCTAGTCTTTGTGTACCAGTCTTCGCTCTTCGGCCATACAGATCTTCATGCGATTAGCCTTGAGAGCTTCTTCAGCCTTCAAAAATCCTCGTGTCACTGTATGCGTACATACATGCCAAGGTTGCTTACATTTTCAATATTGCTTAATATTATTATTTATTTATTTTACAAATATGTATATATATATATCATTTTATTTATTTATTATTATTATTAATAATATATTTTTTACAGGGGGTCTTCCCTGCCCATATGATTGATAATACCTTATCAATATTTAAAGGACCTTATGGGAATTTCTATCAATATTCGGTTCGGGTATATGTCCTCCGCGCCCAGCGACCTGAATAAAGCCCAAACTGCATATATTGATATTGCTATCAATTATTCGGGCGC
>NW_021285815.1:0-1185 GCF_002162155.2 Triticum dicoccoides
GAATCAAAGGTAATTCTTTTTGCCACTTAAGGAGATATTTCTACGAGTCACCATCCCTAAGGTGCCTCGCTGTGGTATCATGGCAACTCAACTCCTTGCTACGTTGACAATCGTTTACCACCTTCTTAAGTGTGGAATTGTGTCTACCTAGTGAACCTCCGTCATCTGCTTCACTCCATTCCCATGGATGTATGTTTAGTGTCTCAGCTCAAGAGATGTTGCTAGGACTCACTTTGTGAGCTGATCCTAAATTGATTGATCTTCGAGAAGATAGATTCTTCTAGAGTTTTCCTTTCCTCTTCTCGTCATGCTAGTTGGAGTTCTCAGAGCAAGACGACAGGACAATGATGGTGATCGAATCAACGTTCCTATAAAGTGCAACCTGGATCGTGAAGATTATACTAGTCTGCGTTACCCTTCACCTTACCCTACGCTTGAATCTCGAGACGAGATTCTTATTTAGTGGGGGTGAGTTGTCACATCCCTAGCTGCTGGTAGTGCTCTAGGCTAGCTCATGTGTGTATCATGGTTAAATTCAAATGAAATTTGAATTGAGGAATTTTCAAGAGCCTCAGGAAACCTCAAAAAAAATAACCAACATTTAAATCCTCTCAAATGAGTCCAAGAAAATGTTCCTGTTATTCTATAGAAATATTGGTAAGAGGTAAAAATTCAAACCAATATTTCTTGGAGTCACAGAAATATTTATTTTGCCCATTTGAATTAATTTAATAACTATTTGCATTGGATATATATATTATATATAATTAATATATATCCAATAATTCTGGAACATTTTATGTGGCTTGGTATATCTTAGTTCTAGCCACATAATTATTTTCAGGATTTTCTAAAATGGGTTAGAATTTTACTAAACCAAAACAAAACAGAACAAAATAGAAAACCAGAAATAAAAGACAGAACAGAAACTTACCTGGACCTACCTGTCCAGCCCAGCCGGCCCAGCTCCCCCACCTGGCCGGCCCAGCCCACCTCCTCCCCCTTGTCATCTTCCTCCTCGCGCCAGTAGGCGCAGGCGCGTGGCCGGAGCGCGCGCGCACGCGCCCGAGCCACCTCCTGCTTGCCGCCCCGCCCCGGATCGGCTAAGGATGCCACGACACCCCCCCTGGAACCCCCTCGTCCGCTCCCTTGCCTCCCTGCTCTCTCCCTCTCACTCCCCTGCTC
>NW_021285815.1:1195-2335 GCF_002162155.2 Triticum dicoccoides
GGCGCGTGGCCGGAGCGCGCGCGCACGCGCCCGAGCCACCTCCTGCTTGCCGCCCCGCCCCGGATCGGCTAAGGATGCCACGACACCCCCCCTGGAACCCCCTCGTCCGCTCCCTTGCCTCCCTGCTCTCTCCCTCTCACTCCCCCGCTCCTTTTCCCCTCATGGCCGAAGCCGCCATGGCCACTCCGCTGAGAAACACCGCGGCCAGCCACTCCCTCGCTCCCTCTCCGTGTTCCCGAGATCCGTATCGCCTCCAGCGTCATCCTCGCCAAACCAAGCATCACCGGAAGCCCTGCAATGCCGGCGCCAACATCTTCTTCTTCCTCGGGCACCGAAGGCCGTCATCGTCGATTCGTCGCCGTCGTCGCTTCCCCGAGCTCGTTGACCATCTCGACATGACCACTGTGAGCTCATGATCCGTTTCCCCCTATTACCGCACTCGATAGCGCTCTATAGTCGCGTATGTCGCCGAGCCCGAAAGCTCACCGCCGCCGGCCATGTCGCCGTCGTGGCTACAGACGCCGTAGCTCGTGCCTGGGCGCGTCATAGCACTCGGTTTGCTCCCAGGAGATGACCCCGACCACCAGCTGGACCTGCCATGCACCAGAACTCCGAACCCGCGCTCGCCCGAACTCCGGTCGCCGCCGCGGGCCCCGTTCCGGTGAGCTCGGGCCACCTCAGCCCCTGCCGTTTGCACAGATGGATGCGGGTGACTCCCAGCTACGCGTAGAGCCCCTCAGTCGCCGATTTGGTCGCCGAAGGAGCGTTTCCGACGCCCTCCGCCGTTGCTGGCGTCGCCGGCGACAAGCCGCGGGTCAACTCCGGCGGGTTTGACCCGGGGTTTGACCCCCCTGACGTGTGGGCCCAGGCGCCTGCTAGATTAGTGTTAGATTAGTTAGCGCTAATTAACCTAGCTAATTAGATAGGCCACTGACATGCGGGCCCCGCCCGGCTAACTAAGTTAGTTAGGGCTAACTAACCTGGTTAGTTGACTGGGTCACTGACCAGTGGACCCCACTGGTCAGGTTTGACCTGGTCGACGCCTTTGACCTGCTGACGTCACCCCGGCGTCATGCTGACGCAATATTCCTTTTCTGGAATTTAGTTTATTTTATAAATAATCAGGAAATTCCAGAAAAT
>NW_021285816.1:0-1216 GCF_002162155.2 Triticum dicoccoides
CTTATCACCGGAAATGGAAGAGATCCATGGTAGAATGGCACATTGGCGGTGCAAGCTGGGAACAAAATGCAAATGCTGGGAATGATTCTGGTAACTGGGGAGAACCCAACAATAGAGAGTGAATCCACTGTTGAGAAGTTATAGCATAACCGAGGAAACTGAGAGCAAACCCAGCTAGTGCCGAGGATAACACGTAGCGCTTGTGCGTGCTCTCAAGAACTTGAGCATTTCCACAATCATCAAGATTCTACCAATATCCGTGTCAAGGATCCTGGCAACACAACTTACTACCATGATGAATAGCGATGGACGATGCAGATGCGAAGGAGGATAACACTTTCTCAGATTTCACCTTAGCGAGGCCAAGGGGACAAAATCTGGATGATCGACCGAGAGACATTTAGCACTCCGCTTCTAATGTTCTCCTTGATGTGCTAGTGTAACCCATTCACAGATATGGTTTGATATCTAGAACATCAAGTAAAAGGTCGGACTTCGGGAATACAAAAATCCATAGGGCAACTAGGGAGTAAATCCTACGAAATCCCTATGGGGAGGTGGCCAACTTCCTCAATCAAGATATTATAATAACAGGTCTTCCGGCTGGGTGTGTTGGCCACGACATCCACTTTACCGGTTATCGAGGGACCAATATTATAGTTCTTGGAGAATGTTCCAACCATCATATCTGCCTGAGATTCAGATCTGGTTGGTGTCAGGATATCCCAGACTCATCAAGTCTAGAAAGAAAAATGAAAGTTTGCAACACAAATCGACGAGATGACGTTGCGAGATTCTCGGGAAATGAACTACGATAGTAAGCTCCAAAACATGAGCTGGTTCTGCTACAAACATGTGAACACGTTGTCCCGGACAAGCATGACCACGTGGTAGTCTTACAATAAAACACTACTGAGTTCTGGTTGGGAACCATCACCGTGGATAACGAAGTCCTTGCATAAGTCATATGATTAGCTCTTATGAAGGAACTTCTTCCCCTTGAACAAATCAATCAGTGGCTTGGTGTGCTCGGGACACATATGGAATGAAGGTTGCAAGTCTCCAGACCACAGAATACTTCGCACGTGTGCATGACTAATTTGGAATGATTCCAGGGAAACAAAACAATCTTCCTCAAATTCATGGCGGCAACTTGCATCATATGCACATGAATTAGGGAAAATCACTACTTTCATTCAAACATATGCTTCATGAA
>NW_021285817.1:0-2221 GCF_002162155.2 Triticum dicoccoides
CGTCGTTTCCCCCTCTCCCCTGACTCGTTTTCTTCCTCTAACACCGACAACCGTCGGAGCCGAGAGCTCTTCGCCGCCGGCCATGTCGCCGCCGTAGCCACGGTTGCCTAGAGCTGCAACCGAGCACGCAGCCGTGCTCAGTGCACCCCCAGGAGGCCATAGCACCCATCCGCACCCTCTGCTGTGCTTCCTAACGCCGACTCCGAGCTCACCCGAACTCCGGCCGCCGCCTTGGAGCTCGCCGTCGTCAGCTCCGGCCTCCCCACGACCCAGCAACCGCACCGTTCGACGCGCGGGAGCAAGGGCTCTCCAACGAGCCCAAGCACGGCCTCGCCCGTGCCCTGTAGCGTGTTTCCGACGGCCGCCACCGTCCCGGGCCTCGCCGGCGTCGAGACGCCGGTGGGGTTGACCCACTTGACCACGGCGGAACCCCCCCTGGGTCGATGACAGGTGGGGCCAGCCCCTGTTAATTAGTTTAGGTGTTAGATTAGTTAACACTAATTAAGTTAGTTAATTATTTAAGCCACTGACATGTGGGCCCAGCCCTGCTGACATTTCCATTAGTATTAGTTTAACCCTAATCAACCCAGTTAACTAACCTGTGTCACTGACGTGTGGACCCCACACGTCAGGTTTGACCCGCAGCAGCGTCTGTTGACCTGCTGACGTCATAGTGACGCAATGCTGACGCAATAAGTATTTTCTGGATTTATTTTATTCAGGAAATTCCAGAAAATAGTATAAACTTCTAAAAATCATAGAAATTCAACCGTAACTCCAAATGAAATAATTTATATATGAAAAATTATCAGAAAAATTCAAGGAATCCATCTGTACCATTTTCATGCATGTTAGAACAACTTATAGCTGCTGTTTAGCACAAATCATATAAAGGGCATTTAAATAATCACATATGGAGTTTGAATTTGAATCTTGTATTCAAACCAACTTCATTTAATCTGTTGCTAGTTGCATTAGCTCAAAACACATTCATATTGCCATGTCATGAGCATGCATCATATTGTGCATTGCATTGATTGTATTTCTTCTTTGTTGTCGGTATCTGTTCCCTCCCGGTAGACGATGTTCCGACGTGGTGATCGTTGACACTGATGAAGACTCAATGTTATCTTCAGAAGTGCCAGGCAAGCAAAACCCCCTTGTTCATTCCGATACAATCCTACTCTCTCGCTCCTGCTCTCTTTTAATGCATTAGGGAAACAACGATTCATCTGTTACTTGCTGCGGTAGCTGAACCCCTTTATCCTCTGCATGACCTGTCATTCCACAGTAAATAGATGAAACCCACTAGCATGAGTAGGAGTTGTTTGAGCCCTGTTGTGCCTACTCATTCTTGCTTGTTTGTCATGCCTGCTACTGCTTAGAGTTGTGTCAGGTCTGATTCATCCGGGATGAATCAGAGGTGTGTGAACATTTCCTACTGTGTGTGAGCTAAGTGTGTGAACACGATTTGGTAAAGGTGTCGGTGAGAGGCCATGTAGGAGTACATGGTGGGTTGTCTCATTGAAGCCGTCCTTAGGAACTGAGTTCTGTGTTTGTGATCCATGATTCAGCTACTACCATACATTGGGCCCTGAAATATGACCCCGCTCGACTTCTTATTCACCCTAGTCCTCTGTCCAGGAGTTGCAAGTAGTTTCTGGTGTTTGTAGCTTACTGGAGGCCGTGGACAGCGCTGACCGTAGGGGTGGGCTGTGATGCGGTAGGTACGTGGCACGGTGTACCGGATGCCCGTTTGGTATCTCGGGAACCCTGTTCACATCGTTTGGGGCTGTGAGCGACACTCCGGCCGGATCTCCTCATGGATGGAACCCGAATAGGCGATAAACCTGGACTAGAGACTTGAGTGTTTAGGTAGGTCGTGGTCTACACCCACGTCGGCTTTCGCTTGAAGTCTGCCGAGCACATGTCGTGTGCAGACGCTAAGTGGTGGAAACATGTATGAAGAAGTACACCCCTGCAGGGTTAACATCATCTATTCGAATAGCCGTGTCCGCGGAAAAGGACTTCTGGGTTGCTTATATCAGTTCATAGACAAGTGAAAGTGGATACTTTAAAATGCGCAAGATAAGCGTGAGTGCTATGGATGGCGTTCTCGTAGGGAGACGGGAGCGGATCCATAGTGGTGTATTGATATGGTGAATATGTGGACTCGTGTGCGCCACCTCAAAAGAGTTACTTGCAGTCGTAGTTCAGGATA
>NW_021285818.1:0-1216 GCF_002162155.2 Triticum dicoccoides
ATGCTTTGATGATGATCAAAGATTTTGGGTTTGTACAAAGTTTATGAGAAACTTGTATTTCCAAAGAAGTGAGTGGGAGCACTATAGAATTTCTGATGAGTATATGTTGATCAGAAATGATGTAGAATTTCTAGAAAGCATATAGGGTTATTTGAAAGGTGTTTTTCAATAGAAAACCTGGATTAAGCTACTTGAACATTGAGCATCAAGATCTATAAGGATAGATCAAAATGCTTAATAATACTTTCAAATGAGCACATACCTTGACGTGATCTTGAAGGTGTTCAAGATAGACCAGTCAAAGAAGGAGTTCTTGCCTGAGTTGTAAGGTACAAAGTTAAGACTTAAAGCTCGACCACGGCAGAATAGAGAGAAAGGACGAAGGTCGTCCCCTATGCTTAAGACGTAGGCTCTTTAGTATGCTATGCTGTGTACCGCACCTGAAGTGTGCCTTGCCATAAGTCAGTCAAGGGGTACAAGAGTGATCCAAGAATGGATCACAGGACAGCGGTCAAAGTTATCCTTAGTAACTAGTGGACTAAGGAATTTTCTCGGTTATGGAGGTGATAAAGAGTTCGTCGTAAAGGTTACGACGATGCAAGCTTGACACCTATCCGGATAGCTCTGAGTAGAGAGACCGGATACATATAATGGAGCAATAATTTAGAATAGCTCAAAGTAGAACAGTTATTTGGAACAGCTCCAAGTAGAGCGTGGTAGCTGCATCTAGGAGATGACATAGAGATTTGTCAAACACACACGGATCTGAAAGGTTCAGACCCATTGACTAAAACCTCTATCACAAGCAACATGATCAAACATAAAACTCATTGAGTGTTAATCACATAGTGATGTGAACTAGACTACTGACTCTAGTAAACTCTTGGGTATTAGTCACATGGCGATGTGACCTGTGAGTGTTAATCACATGGCGATGTGAACTAGATTATTGACTCTAGTGCAAGTGGGAGACTGTTGGAAATATGCCCTAGAGGCAATAATAAAAGTATTATTATTATATTTCCTTGTTCATGATAATTGTCTTTTATTCATGCTATAACTGTATTATCCGGAAATCGTAATACACGTGTGAATATATAGACCACAATATGTCCCTAGTGAGCCTCTAGTTGACTAGCTCGTTGTGATCAACAGATAGTCATGGTTTCCTGGCTATGGACATTGGATGTCGTTGATAACGGGATCACATCATTAG
>NW_021285819.1:0-2011 GCF_002162155.2 Triticum dicoccoides
ATGGAAATCGCTTTGGGACCCCAAAACAGTGAGTAATAGGCCATGAAACAGGCCAGAATTGGCCAAAACTGCGAGTGTTGATGACCGACACGTAAGCGCACCTCGGGGTTCAACAACTATGGAAATCTCTTCGGTACACCAAAACGGCGAGTAATAGTCCACGAAACAGGTCAGAATTGGCCAAAACTTTGAGTGTTGACGACGGACACGTAAACACAACCCGGGGATCGTCAATCGTGGAAATCGCTTTGGGACCCCAAAATAGTGAGTAATAGTACACGAAACGGACCAGAATCGGCCAAAATAGTGAGTGCTGATGACCGACACTTAAATGCACCCTGGGGTTCGTCAATCGTGGAAATCACTTCGGCAACCCAAAACTGAGTAGTAGTCCAAGAAACGGGCCAAAATCGGCCCAGACTGCGATTCTTGACGACCAACACGTAAGCACATCTTGGGGTTCGACAACGATGGAAATCTCTTTAGGACCCCAAAACAGTGAGTAATAGGCCATGAAACAGGCCAGAATTGGCCAAAACTGCGAGTGTTGATGACCGACACGTAAGCGCACCTCGGGGTTCAACAACTATGGAAATCTCTTCGGTACACAAAAACGGCGAGTAATAGTCCACGAAACAGGTCAGAATTGGCCAAAACTTTGAGTGTTGACGACGGACACGTAAACGCACCCCGGGGATCGTCAATCGTGGAAATCGCTTTGGGACCCCAAAATAGTGAGTAATAGTACACGAAACGGACCAGAATCGGCCAAAATAGTGAGTGCTGATGACCGACACTTAAACGCACCCTGGGGTTCCTTAATCGTGGAAATCACTCCGAGACCTCAAAACAGTGAGTAATAGGCCATGAAACGGGGCAGAATCGACAAAATCTGTGAGTGTTGCTGACTGGCACATAAACGCACCCCGAGGTTAAGTTCGTTAATCGTGGAAATCACTCCGGGACTACAAGACAGTGAGTAATAGTCCACAAAATGGGCTAGAATCGGCCCAGACTGCGAGTCTTGACGACCAACACATAAGCGCACCATGGGGTCCGACAACTATGGAAATCACTTCGGGACCCCAAAACAGTGAGTAATAGTCCATGAAAGAGCCCAGAATCGGCCAAAACTTCTAGTGTTGATGACCGACACGTAAGCGCACCTTGGCAGTCAACAACTATGGAAATCACTTCGGGACACCAAACCGGTGAGTAATAGTCCACTAAACGGGTCAGAATTGGCCAAAACTTTGAGTGTTGACGACGGACACGTAAACTCAACCTGGGGATCTTCAATCGTGGAAATCGCTCTGGGTCCCCAAAACGGTGAGTAATAGTGCACGAAACAGACCAGAATCGGCCAAAATTGTGAGTGCTGATGACCGACACGTAAACGCACCCAGGGGTTCGTCAATCGTGGAAATCACTTCGGGAACCCAAAACTGAATAATAGTCCAAGAAACGGGCCAAAATCGGCCCAGACAGCGATTCTTGACGACCAACACGTAAGCACACGTTGGGGTTCGACAACCATGGAAATCTCTTTAGGACCCCAAAACAGTGAGTAATAGGCCATGAAATAGGCCAGAATTGGCCAAAACTGCGAGTGTTGATGACCGACACGTAAGTGCACCTCGGGGTTCAACGACTATGGAAATAGCTTAGGTACACCAAAACGGCGAGTAATAGTCCATGAAACGGGTCAGAATTGGCCAAAACTTTGAGTGTTGACGACGGACACGTAAACGCACCCCGGGGATCGTCAATCGTGGAAATTGCTTTGGGACCCCAAAACAGTGAGTAATAGTACACGAAACGGACTAGAATCGGCCAAAATAGTGAGTGCTGATGGCCGACACTTAAACGCACCCTAGGGTTCCATAATCGTGGAAATCACTCCGAGACCTCAAAACACTGAGTAATAGGCCATGAAACGGGGCAGAATCGACAAAAACTGTGAGTGTTGCTGACCGGCACATAAACGCACCCCGGGGTTAAGTTCGTTAAT
>NW_021285820.1:0-1200 GCF_002162155.2 Triticum dicoccoides
GTTTTGGCCAATTCTGACCTGTTTCGTGGACTATTACTCGCCGTTTTGGTGTACCGAAGAGATTTCCATAGTTGTTGAACCCCGAGGTGCGCTTACGTGTCGGTCATCAACACTCGCAGTTTTGGCCAATTCTGGCCTGTTTCATGGCCTATTACTCACTGTTTTGGGGTCCTAAAGAGATTTCCATGGTTGTCGAACCCCAAGATGTGCTTACCTGTTGGTCGTCAAGAATCGCAGTCTGGGCCGATTTTGGCCCGTTTCTTGGACTATTACTCAGTTTTGGGTTGCCGAAGTGATTTCCACGATTGACGAACCCCAGGGTGCATTTAAGTGTCGGTCATCAGCACTCACTATTTTGGCCGATTCTGGTCCGTTTCGTGTACTATTACTCACTATTTTGGGGTCCCAAAGCGATTTCCACGATTGACGATCCCCGGGTTGTGTTTACGTGTCCGTCGTCAACACTCAAAGTTTTGGCCAATTCTGACCTGTTTCGTGGACTATTACTCGCCGTTTTGGTGTACCGAAGAGATTTCCATAGTTGTTGAACCCCGAGGTGCGCTTACGTGTCGGTCATCAACACTCGCAGTTTTGGCCAATTCTGGCCTGTTTCATGGCCTATTACTCACTGTTTTGGGGTCGCAAAGCATTTCCATGGTTGTCGAACCCCATGGTGTGCTTACGTGTTGGTCGTCAAGAATCGCAGTCTGGGCCGATTTTGGCCCGTTTCTTGGACTATTACTCAGTTTTGGGTTCCCGAAGTGATTTCCACGATTGATGAACCCCTGGGTGCGTTTACGTGTCGGTCATCAGCACTCACAATTTTTGCCGATTCTGGTCTGTTTCGTGCACTATTACTCACCGTTTTGGGGACCCAGAGCAATTTCCACGATTGACGATCGCCAGGTTGAGTTTACGTGTCCGTCATCAACACTCAACGTTTTGGCCAATTCTGACCCGTTTAGTGCACTATTACTCACCGTTTTGGTGTCCCGAAGTGATTTCCATAGTTGTTGAATCCCAAGGTGCGCTTACGTGTCGGTCATCAACACTCGCAGTTTTGGCCGATTCTGGGCTCTTTCATGGACTATTACTTACTGTTTTGTGGTCCCAAAGTGATTTCCATGGTTGTGGGACCCCAAGGTGTGCTTATGTGTTGGTCGTCAAGACTCGCAGTCTGGGCCGATTCTAGCCCGTTTC
>NW_021285821.1:0-1288 GCF_002162155.2 Triticum dicoccoides
TTGACCATATCACATCACAACATGCCCTGCAAAAACAAGTTAGACGTCCTCTACTTTGTTGTTGCATGTTTTACGTGGCTGCTACGGGCTTAAGTAAGAACCAATCTCACCTACGCATCAAAACCACAACGATAGTTTGTCAAATAGACTCCGTTTTAACCTTCTCAAGGACCGGGCGTAGCCATACTCGGTTCAACTAAAGTTGGAGAGACAGTCGCCCGCAAGCCATCTATGTGCAAAGCACGTCGAGGGAACCGGTCTCGCGTAAGCGTACGCGTAAGGTTGGTCCGGGTCGTCTCGTCCAACAATACCGCCGAACCAAAGTATGACATGCTGGTAGGCAGTATGACTTGTATCGTCCACAACTCACTTGTGTTCTACTCGTGCATATAACATCAACATAAGTAACCTAGGCTCGGATGCCACTGTTAGGTTTCGTAGTAATTTCAAAAATTTTCCTACGCACACGCAAGATCATGTGATGCATAGCAACGAGGGGAGAGTGTTGTCTACGTACCCAACGCAGACCGACCGCGGAAGCGATGACACGACGTAGAGGAAGTAGTCGTACGTCTTCACGATCCAACCGATCAAGCACCGAAACTACGGCACCTCCGAGTTCGAGCACACGTTCAGCTCGATGACGATCCCCGGACTCCGATCCAGCAAAGTGTCGGGGAAGAGTTCCGTCAGCACGACGGCGTGGTGACGATCTTGATGAACTACAGCAGCAGAGCTTCGCCTAAACTCCGCTACAGTATTATCGAGGTATATGGTGGCAGGGGGCACCGCACACGGCTAAGGAATAGATCACGTGGATCAACTTGTTGTCTTTGGTGCTAGCCCTGCCCCTCTATTTATATGTTGAGCCCCGGGGTCGAAACTTGGAGCAAAAGCCTCCTCAAAGTCGGTTTTTCCCGAAAGGCAAGAGTCCCACTCGGACTCCAGGACCAAACGCCACAATCCTTGGCGTCTGGCCCAGACGCCATGGGCCTCGGCGTCTGGCCCAGGGCCAGACGCCAGGGTCTCCGGCGTTTGGCCCCCTGGACTCCGCAAAACTCCTTTTGCACCGATCTAAAGCCTCATGGGCTTGACCCCTTGGCCTAACCATATCATCCAATATATGAATCTTTACGTCTCGACCATTTCGAGACTCCTCGTCATGTCCCCAATCTCATCCGGGACTCCGAACTCCTTCGGTACATCAAAACATGTAAACTCATAATATAACTGTCATCGTAACCTTAAGCGTGCGGACCCTACGGGTTCGAGAACAATGTAGACATGA
>NW_021285822.1:0-748 GCF_002162155.2 Triticum dicoccoides
GGCCTCCATTCGGTCGCGGGAGGGGAAACAGAGGAGCGAGGGGGAGGGAGGTCCAGAGAGCGAGGGAGAAGTGAGAGGGGGTCGGGGCGTCTCCGTGGCGTCGCGAGGAGGTCGGGGAGGCTGCCACGACGAAGCAGGAGGTGGAGGCCTCCGCGTGCGCGCGTGCGTGCGGTGTCTGTCCTCCTGGCAGGGAGGAAGACGACAGGGGGGGTGGAGATGGGCTGGGCTGGCCAGGTGGGGGAGCTGGGCCGGCTGGTGGGCTGCACGGGTGAGGCCAGGTAGGCTTTACTCTTTTTATTTATTTTTTCTGTTCTGTTTCTTTATTTAATATCTTTTGCCATTGTTTGAATTTAAACAAATTCAAACAATGCCAAAAACTCCTCTGAATATTTTATATTGCTAAATGGACTTTTCCAAAAGCTTATAATATATTTCAGGGGTATTTGAAATTATATTCTAGTTATATGAATATAATTCAAATTCAAATAGCTAATGATTTAAATTCAAAGTCCCAAAAATAAATCCTTTTAAAATGTTCATTATTTTTGGTTTGGATCAAAACCCTTGCCAAAAATGTTAAACATCTAAGAGGAGCATTTTGGAACAATGAATGAGATTTTAGGGTTTTTGCCCTTCTTTTATTTAGGGTTTTGAGGCTTCCAAATTCCCTCAGTTCAAATTTCAGAAATATAGACATGATGCACACATGAGCTAGCCTAGAGCACTACCAGCAACTAGGGATGTGACA
>NW_021285823.1:0-1215 GCF_002162155.2 Triticum dicoccoides
CTGACATTCAATGGAGGGCGCAAAAAACAACCCGCCGTAGCTATCACAACCACAAGTGACAAGCATCTTGGCACGCCCACCACCGCAGTCTCTACCAATGATGTCATGTTAGCAGTGGAGGGAGCACAGTGGCGAGCGCCCCTCAAGCCTCACCAGCCACTGATGGGCTTTTCCCGCCCACTGTCGGTGTCAAAACCGGTAGATCTCGGGTAGGGGGTCCCGAAATGTGCCTCTAAGGGTCGAATGTAACAGGAGGCAGGGACACGATGTTTTACCCAGGTTCGGGCCCTCTTGATGGAGGTAATACCCTACTTCCTGCTTGATTGACCTTGATGAGCATATGGGTTACAAGAGTTGATCTACCACGAGATCGTAATGGCTAAACCCTAGATGTCTAGCCTGTATGGTTATGATTTTGATTCTGCCTCTACGGACTAAACCCTCTGGTTTATATAGACACCGGAGGGCCCTAGGGTTGTACAAGGTTGGTTTACAGAGAAAGGAAGGTGCATGATCCAAACGCGAAGCTTGCCATCCACGCAAAGGAGAGTCCCATCTGGACACGGAGGAAGGTCTTCGATCTCACATCTCCACGGCCCATTATTCCGGACCATAGCACATAGGCCGGCTCCCCGAGGACCCCGTAATCCAGGACTCCCTCAGTAGCCCCTGAACCAGGCTTCAATGATGATATATACGACGCATAGATTGTCTTCGACATTGCAAGGCAGGTTCCTTCCCCGAATACTTCAATGCAGTTATCCGCACATAATAGCTGTAAACGGCTCTGTTCAATAATCACAACATTGAGTTGTACTGGCAAAAAATACTCAAAACTTGGTAAGCAACATCCATAGGCGATTTTTCTGGAGAGGCGTTGTGTCCTGGCCCGATTAATATTCTGAACCGTTTAACAGACCCTGTTTCGAGGTATGGTTATTGACACACAATTTCAAAGCAGAGTTCGTGTCCCCTCACCACAGGATTTTCATCAATAGGGGTTTCTGTAATCCAACCGTGCCATTCGCACGTCCCCTTGGGAATAGGCGAGAGTTAAGGCATATGAGGGGGCGCTTGACATCTAGTGCCTTTATAAGGAGATAAGGATCCACCTTCTCACCCCATGCCTTCTTCCTCCTTAGCTCTTCTGCCATTCGAGCTCTACCGCCCAAGTTCCAATCTTTTCCATTGCCACCAAACACCTCAACCATGTCT
>NW_021285824.1:0-1403 GCF_002162155.2 Triticum dicoccoides
GGAATAAAAATGGGATTCGGAGAATCAGACAAGACGCATACATAAAAATTGGAATAAAAATGGGATGTAGTTATATGAAAAGGGGAGTCTGAGTATCGGACAAGATGCATATAAACATTGGAATTTAACCCCCAAAATACTAACCAAAACAGATAAACACCAAGAAGTGAGACAACAATCCGCTTACATCTTCAAACACCTTCCCTACACAAAAGCTCTGCAATGTCTTGACATACAGAACTGTGCAATGTCTTGACATACAGAATTTACCAAAGTGACTTGTGTCCTCAGCCGTCAGATCGCGGCGTTGACGCCCGAGATTGGCTGGTCATTGTACCAAGTATCGTTACACCATTTTTAGGGTCCCATCGCATGTCACGGTCTGCCAAATTAAAAGGGCTGCTGCTATCGAAACTGATCTGGCTGTTCTGTCATCGACTGGCCGCAAAAATAACTATGTACGAGAGGCCTGGGCATGACAATTGAGAACTAACATCTCTTCCAAGCAGGTGGTCACCATTTTTATGGGCTTCTTTGTGTGCTTGAGCCAGGCAGCCTGACGTGGAACGACTGCTGCTCCAGAAGCCTATTTCTGTTGCCTTTCCATTCACTCGACCGACGCGTGTTTTCTGGTTACTATAATAACTGACCATGATAAAAACTCACTAAAAAAGCTGATCTAAAATATAACCAGACTATTAGCATTCTCCCCTGTATCTTTGAGCCAGCGAAAATTATGTCGTTCACATTCTGTGTCCGCTCAATGCAAATGAAAATTCCCTGCCCCATCGAATCATTCAGTCATGTGACCAGCGACAGAATGATGGTGATGAAGCTTCAGTTCCAGAATCACAATTGAAGCAAAGAACAGGGCTGATGGAGAAACTTTAATTCTGGGATTGCCACGCCATCATTCTTGGTCTGCAAATGCAAAAGGAACATTCTTATACTATAATCAGATAGTTTGAAGCGTATTTGCTACTTGCTAGATTCTTCTACTTAAAATTTATTTATTTTACTTTTGATGATGATTCTAACATCTGTTTAACTGTTCCTTGCTGGTATTTCCAGC
Organism: Triticum dicoccoides; assembly: GCF_002162155.2. Classification (NCBI taxonomy): domain Eukaryota; kingdom Viridiplantae; phylum Streptophyta; class Magnoliopsida; order Poales; family Poaceae; genus Triticum; species Triticum dicoccoides. The sequence continues at coordinate 1,073 of NW_021285824.1, forward strand.
AGCTCCATCCAATCCAATCCAACTATAACCGCATTAATATTACACCATATATATTTGTGTGGCTTAATCCATTTATATTCGATGCCATCCTAATCTATTTTGGATGTTACACATTAAGAAGTTATGTCAGCTCACCAAATATATGGGGAATGATTGATGCAATACTGTCTAATTTTTTTCCAAACTAACTTTGAACAAGAAGTGTAACCCAAACCATGTCCTTTTCACATATCCGTGTCGTTCAACTATACTCAAATATTTGCATTGTTCTATTGACATGATAGACGGGCGCGGCAACACGTGCATTCATGTTCTAGTGTCTTCACATACA
>NW_021285825.1:0-1419 GCF_002162155.2 Triticum dicoccoides
AGTGCCCCCGTCCCGCCTAACCCTGTAGCGTTTGACCACGGGATCTAGCGCTTTGACTTTGCACGGACGGGCTTTGACTAGTGGACCTCCCCACCCGGTTGTGTTAGGTCAGCCCATAGGAACACTTTGGAGCAACATCCGGGCCTGACCCACAGCAAGATCCCCTCCCTGTAGACCCCACGCGTCCGTTTCCCCCCTCGATGTGCCGGCGATGATGCCGTCCGTGAGGGGGGGCACACCCCGGACACACGTGCCGGGCGTTTGCAACTGCCACAACACTTGCAGACTTGTGAGAGGCAGCCTACGCAAGATTTGGCGGCATGCTAGCCCCCGGAGGCCGCCGGCCACAGCCGTAGACGCGCGAAGGGCAATCCGCGTAGAGGCAATTTTTCGGATACTTCTCCATCACCAAAAATTATGAAAAAATACCATCGTTCCTGTAGCACATGTGCCCACGTCGTGCAAAAAAACTCATGATTTTATCGCGCTCCGAGTATTTAGTAATATTGACGCCGCATCGTTACCGCAGAAAGTCTACTACCATGCATCGCCGTCCGTGAGGGGGGGCCACGCACCGGAGATGTGTCCCGCCTCTTCGGATATGCCACCACACCACCCTGCATGTATGAGGGCCCGATGCGAAGCTCCGGTGGCATTGCTACCCCCCCAGTGCCCCCGTCCCGACTAACCCTGTAGCGTTTGACCACGGGATCTAGCCCTTTGACTTTGCACGGACGGGCTTTGACTAGTGGACCTCCCCACCCGGTTGTGTTAGGTCAGCCCATAGGAACACTTTGGAGCAACATCCGGGCCAGACCCACAGCAATATCCCCTCCGTGTAGACCCCACGTGTCCATTTCCCCCCTCCAGGTGCCGGCGGCGGCACCGTGCATGAGGGGGGCACACCCCAGACACGCGTGTCGGGCGTTTGCAACCGCCACAACACTTCCAGACTTGCGAGAGGCCGCCTACGCAAGATTTGGCGGTATGCTAGCCCCCGAAGGCCGCCGGCCACAGCCATAGACAGCCGAAGGGCAATCCGCGTAGAGGGAATTTTTTGGATACTTCTCCATCACCAAAAATTATGAAAAAATACCATCGTTCCTATAGCACATGTGCCCACGTCGTGCAAAAAAACTAATGATTTTATCGAGCTCCGAGTATTTAGTAATATTGAAGCCGCTTCGTTACCGCAGAACGTCTACTACCGTGTCATCGCCGTCCGTCAGGGGGGGGGGCACCCACCGGAGACGTGTCCCGCCTCTTCGGATATGCCACCACACCACCCCGCTTGTATGAGGGCCCGGTGCGAAGCTCCGGTGGCATTGCTACCCCCAGTGCCCCCGTCCCGCCTAACCCTGTAGCGTTTGACCACGGGATCTAGCCCTTTGACTTTGCACGGACGGGCTTTGACTAGTG
>NW_021285826.1:0-850 GCF_002162155.2 Triticum dicoccoides
AGTGCCCCCGTCCCGCCTAACCCTGTAGCGTTTGACCACGGGATCTAGCGCTTTGACTTTGCACGGACGGGCTTTGACTAGTGGACCTCCCCACCCGGTTGTGTTAGGTCAGCCCATAGGAACACTTTGGAGCAACATCCGGGCCTGACCCACAGCAAGATCCCCTCCCTGTAGACCCCACGCGTCCGTTTCCCCCCTCGATGTGCCGGCGATGATGCCGTCCGTGAGGGGGGGCACACCCCGGACACACGTGCCGGGCGTTTGCAACTGCCACAACACTTGCAGACTTGTGAGAGGCAGCCTACGCAAGATTTGGCGGCATGCTAGCCCCCGGAGGCCGCCGGCCACAGCCGTAGACGCGCGAAGGGCAATCCGCGTAGAGGCAATTTTTCGGATACTTCTCCATCACCAAAAATTATGAAAAAATACCATCGTTCCTATAGCACATGTGCCCACGTCGTGCAAAAAAACTCATGAGTTTATCGCGCTCCGAGTATTTAGTAATATTGACGCCGCATCGTTACCGCAGAAAGTCTACTACCATGCATCGCCGTCCGTGAGGGGGGGCCACGCACCGGAGATGTGTCCCGCCTCTTCGGATATGCCACCACACCACCCTGCATGTATGAGGGCCCGATGCGAAGCTCCGGTGGCATTGCTACCCCCCCAGTGCCCCCGTCCCGACTAACCCTGTAGCGTTTGACCACGGGATCTAGCCCTTTGACTTTGCACGGACGGGCTTTGACTAGTGGACCTCCCCACCCGGTTGTGTTAGGTCAGCCCATAGGAACACTTTGGAGCAACATCCGGGCCAGACCCACAGCAATATCCCCTCCGTGTAGACCCCACG
>NW_021285827.1:0-1407 GCF_002162155.2 Triticum dicoccoides
TGTCAGGACCCCGACTCGATGTCACATCGATCTAGCCGGTAACACCTCATATCACTTTGCGGCCTCACGCACGGTATCCCCACGGGTGTCGCCTTACCTTAGCCCGGGACCGTTTGCGCCTTTTGGCTCACGTATATGACGGTGTCGCTAGCATCCATATGATAAAGAGCCCGGGCTGACATGACTAGTCGTAAACCCAAAGTGGCACAGACTTACAGGGACAGGCATCCATGACCCAGCTTCGAACGTGTCGGTCATCAGCAAGTGGGTCCGGGCTGTAGCACTGGGCTAGCAGGACTCCGGTAAACCGGGCTGTAGCGGGCTAACAGGACTCCGGTACTCAAAGCGTGACATTTCCCAGAAGGGACAGACACAGGAACGAAGAAGGACACATGCCGGCCAGCCTAAGTGTTCCGGAGCAGTAGCAAGCTACCAAGGCTCAATGGAAACACTAGGAGACATTTCCCGGTAAGAGAGGCTACTAAAGATAAACAACTAGATAGTCAGATCCCACACATACCAAGCATTTCATTAACATACACACAATATGCTCGATATGTGTAATACAACATGGCATCACAACATGACTCTACGACTCAAGTATTTATTCAATAAGCTCCGAGGAGCGAGATATTACAAACATGGGTCTCATGACCCAACAATCAGAGCATATCAATCAAAGCACAAGCGGAAGCTATCATGTCTGAGTACAGACATCTATAAATGAAAAAGGCTGAGAAGCCTGACTATCTACCAGATCCTGCCGAGGGCACAAGATCGTAGCTGAGGTAACAAGCTAAACGTCGAAGTCCACGCGAAACTACTAGTGAGACCGAAGTCTCTCTGCAAAAACATAAAATAGGCAAACGTGAGTACAAATGTACCCAGCAAGACTTACATCAGAACTAACTACATATGCATCATTATCAACAAAGGGGATGGTGGGGTTTAACTGCAGCAAGCCAGCTTTGACATCGGTGGCTAACCTGAACTACGACTGCAAGTAACTCTTTTGAGGTGGCGCACACGAGTCCACATATTCACCAACCAATACACCACTATGGATCCGCTCCCGTCTCCCTACGAGAATGCCATCCATAGCACTCACGCTTATCTTGCGTATTTTAGAGTATCCACTTTCACTTGTCTATGAACTGATATAAGCAACCCAGAAGTCCTTTTCCGCGGACACGGCTATTCGAATAGATGATGTTAACCCTGCAGGGGTGTACTTCTTCATACATGTTTCCACCACTTAGCGTCTGCACACGACATGTGCTCGGCAGACTTCAAGCGAAAGCCGACGTGGGTGTAGACCACGACCTACCTAAACACTCAAGTCTCTAGTCCAGGTTTATCGCCTATTCGGGTTCCATCCATGAGGAGATCCGGCCGGAGTTTCGCTCA
>NW_021285828.1:0-1401 GCF_002162155.2 Triticum dicoccoides
GGGGTACGACATCTCCTTCCGTATAGGGCTTCGAAAGGAGCCATTTGCAGGCTGGCCTGGTAACTGTTGTTGTATGCGAACTCGGCATATGGCAGGCTGTCCTCCCAACTGGTTCCATAGGTGAGGACACATGCTCTCAGCATGTCTTCTAAAACTTGGTTTACGCGTTCTGTTTGTCCATCAGTCTGAGGATGGTATGCGGTACTGAAGGCTAGTTGGGTTCCCAGAGCCTGTTGTAATTGCTCCCAAAATCTTGAGACGAACTGAGTGCCTCTGTCGGAAATTATAGTCTTCGGGACACCGTGCAGACAGACTATGCGGGAAAGATAAACCCTGGCAAGCCTCTGAGTGGTGTAGGTTGTCCTCACTGGAATAAAGTGTGCTACTTTGGTCAACCTGTCAGTGATGACCCATATGGCATCATTCCCGTGTCGTGACCGAGGTAATCCGACAATAAAATCCATCCCTATTTCATCCCATTTCCACTCAGGTATTTTGTTAGGTTGCAGTAGTCCGGCTGGTCTCTGATGTTCAGCTTTTATGCGTTGACACGAGTCGCAGCATGCAATGAAAGCGGCTATGTCCCTCTTCATACCGTGCCACCAAAATCTTTCCTGAATATCCTTATACATTTTGGTTCCTCCAGGGTGGATCGAATATGGAGTGGTGTGTGCTTCAGTTAAAACTTGCTGTTTAAGGTCTTCTATGTTTGGCACGCATAGCCTTTCTCCGTACCATAATATTCCTTTATTGTCTATGACGAATTCCGAGGCCTTGCCCATACTCAACTTCCTTTTAATTCCTTCAATGCTGGGGTGACCGGACTGAGCCTCTTTAATTTTCTCCACAAGGTGTGGTTGTATTTCCAAGTTTGATATGGTGCCTTCTGCTACCATTATCAAGTTGAGCTTGACAAATTCTTGATGGAATTCGGGCCTCAAGCTGTGCAGATAGTTCCCGTCGGAGCTGGGGTTCCGACTCAGGGCATCGGCCACTACGTTTGCTTTCCCTGGATGGTAATGGATACCAACATCATAATCCTTTACCAATTCTAACCAGCGGCGTTGCCGTAAATTTAGTTCTGGCTGCATAAAAATGTATTTGAGGCTTTTGTGATCCGTATATATCTCACATCGATTCCCAAGTAGAAAATGCCTCCATTCCTTGAGTGCATGAATAACTGCTGCCATTTCTAAATCATGAGTGGGATAATTTTCCTCGTGTTTGCGAAGTTGCCTTGAAGCGTAGGCGACAACCTTGCCTTCTTGCATCAACACGCATCCGAGACCCTTTCTGGATGCGTCACAAAATACTTCAAAATTCTTGTGTATATCGGGTACAATTAATACTGGGGCTGTTGTTAACTTCCGCTTTAGCTCTTGGAAGCTTTTCTCGCAGGCT
>NW_021285829.1:0-1642 GCF_002162155.2 Triticum dicoccoides
CTCAACACGTTATTTGGGACGTGGCTTGACGGGATAGATTCCGAAACAGCGAGACACATTTGCGTAGGAGTATGTGCTTTATTTTGGGCAGTCTGAAACTGCAGAAATGATTTGGTCTTTAACAGAACAACAAATATGCCAGCCGGTTGTGGCTTTACTTTGTGGGTCATGTAATAGGATAGACAATTAGTTTTCCTATCTTTCTTATGCCAGCCGGTTGTGGCTTTACTTTTTTCTTCTGCTCTTTGTGAGCATTTTTTGTTCTTTTTTGAGATGTCAAGACTTGTGTTGAATCTATTTGCTTATTAATTAAGTTAGCCGTATGCATTGTTCTAATGTAGAGGCCGGGGAGCTCCCCCTTTTTGAAAAGAAAAAAAAAACTTCATCACCATAGGTGGCCTCTTGCTTCACTAGTGCATTTGCTTGCGCGCAGGCGAACAAGTCGAGTGTCGTGGTTCTAAGCCTGATACTAGAGTGGGGGGTAGGTATGGAGAGGCAAGGTCCTAGCTATGGAGAGGTTGGAAGCACAAAGGATGTACGAGTTCAGGCCCTTCTCAGAAGAAGTAACAACCCTACGTCTCGGAGCCCGGAGGCGGTCGAGTGGATTATGAGTGTATGAACTACAAGGTGCCGAACCCTTCTGCCTGTGGAGGGGGGTGGCTTATATAGAGTGCGCCAGGACCCCAGCCAGCCCACGTAGGAGAGGGTTTAAGGAGAGTTAAGTCTCGGGCGTTACTGGTAACGCCCCCCATAAAGGCCTTTACTATCATAAAGTCTACTTGATTACAGGCCGTTGCAGTGTAGAGTGCCTCTTGACCTCCTGGTGGTCGAGTGAGTCTTCGTGGTCGAGTCCTTCAGGCCAGTCGAGTGAATCCTCGTTGGTCGACTGGAAGGCGACCTCTTCTAAGGATGTCCTAGGGTAAGTTACTTGGATCAGGTCCATGACCCTACCCTAGGTACATAACCCCATCATTAGCCCCCGAATGGATTGAGGCTTCGAGTGAAGAAGGAGTTGATGTTGTTTCCGATTAACCTTTGAGCTCCGGTTGTGCGCTGTTCTGGACCAAAGAATCCCTTTGTCGACAGGAAACAACTTGCCTTCAGTCGACTTGATCCATTCTGTTTTTGCGTCGAGTGATCTTTCAGGCTTCGACGATTTTCGAGCGACGGATCGCCGAAAACACCGCGCCTGACAGACTGATTTGTTGCTCGCGAATCCCGCGGGATGCGAAATTTTGGGGCGCGCGTGAAGCGGGGCGGACCGCGGCGTTCGGATGGGACAGGGCATGGACGCCTCGATCTCCGCGCCGCCTTTCTCGCCACGTATCCCGTCTGCATAACTGTTCCAGATATGATTAGATCGACCGGGCCCACCTGTCATCCACTCGGAAGGGACCTTATAAATGTGCCCGGCGAGAATTTCTGTGCTGCGCCTTAGCATTCTCCCCCTCTCTCTGCTTCCTTCCTCCCTGCTCAGCGTGCTCGCTCTCGCCCCCGCACCACTTCCCTTCGCGCATCTCGCCGGCGACCATGGCCAAGGAGAAGACGGCGGCGCTGGAGCGTGCAAAGAAGGCGTCGGCGTCGGAGAAGGCGAAGGGGAGATCCACCAGCCGCGGAGGGTCCTCATCCAGATCCCGCCTGC
>NW_021285830.1:0-973 GCF_002162155.2 Triticum dicoccoides
CACTCATCATTTGCTGAAATTTATCATGCAAATCCTTATTCGTCATGTTCTCCCAGTCAGTCTCGTCAGCTTGTGATCCTGGCATGGTTAGCAGCAATAGAAACACACAAGAATATGATCCTACAGACTACTAACAAGAGGTGGTGGTGGGTGTCACAAATCCGTCAAGCAAATCTCAAATTCTTACCAGTTCTTACCCAGCAGCAGGCGGTGATCGGCAACCGTTGTAGTCAAAAACTCTCAAAGCTTGGATAGAGCGATTACCAGGGAGAGTCAAACGCACGACGTAGATGTATGTGGAGCTGGGAAGGCTTATAATATGGTAGCAAAAAGGGTCAGCAATAATCAATTCAGAGATGCAAAGTTGAATAAACGCTCAACGACGGTACTGTGCTGGTCCTAGGCTAGACTGTGCTAGAGACGCGAGCCTAGAACACCAACAAAATCACAGCGCGGCATGTAAACAAGGGAAAAGCACACTCTGGAATTTTTTTTTTCGCTCTTTTTTTTTTGCGCTGCTTTTTTTTTGCGAAAAATCACTATAATGGCGAGTGTCTCAAAACTCTTCCTAGCTCAAACTGACAGGATGGGCACGAAATTTTTTCGACCAATTTTTTTTTGACTGCCCGGACCCAAAAACTGGAAACGGGTCAAAAAAACTTCCTATAATGGCACCTGTCTCAAAACACTCAGAAACACCTAAAAATAGGATAGCCAGAAAATTTTTCGAAAAATGCATTTTCGAAAAATTTTGGGCCTAAACGGAGCGTGGTTTCCGGAACCTACTCTGGCAAGGAAACACGAATTTTTCGAAAAATTTTGGGCCTAAACGGAGCGTGGTTTCCGGAACCTACTCCGGCAAGGAAACACGAATCGGAATCTAGATGGATCTCGAAAACAAACCTAATATGACAAGAACTCGGATTGGTGGTGGATATATGGTGGTAGATGGCAGCGGTGGTGGTATATGACA
>NW_021285831.1:0-17586 GCF_002162155.2 Triticum dicoccoides
GGGGGGGGGGTTTGGACTAGGGGCCCAGGTAGGATTCCTCCTACGTGGGCGCGCCCTAGGCTGCCTCCCTCCCTCTCCCTCCTTTATATACGTGGGGAGGGCACCCTAGAACACACATCAATTGTTTCTAGCCGTGTGCGGCGCCCCCCTTCACAGTTAACACCTTGGTCATATCGTTGTAGTGCTTAGGCGAAGCCCTGCGCCGGTAACTTCCTCATCACCGTCGGCACGCCGTCGTGCTGATGGAACTCTCCCTCGCCCTCAACTGGACCAAGAGCTCGAGGGATGTCATCGTGCTTAACGTGTGATGAACACGGAGGTGCCGTACATTCGGTACTTGGATCGGTTGGATCGTGAAGACGTTTGACTACATCAACCGTGTTAGTAAACGCTTCCACTTTCGGTCTACGAGGGTACGTGGACACACACTCCCGCTCGTTGCTATGCATCTCCTAGATAGATCTTGCATGGTCGTAGGTAATTTTTTTTGAAATACGGCGTTCCCCAACATAAATTACCTCGTGGCGCCCTCTCTCTCCCTCGAATCATCCCAAATGTCGGAACCGGAGCATCGTTGGCGTTCCGGGAACTTTCTTATCATGGCTTACCCTGATGATTACAGGCACTTAAAGTGACCATGACAAAAGAAGGATTTATGGAAGATACGGGGGTTTTGAATGGGTTGTTTAGGTAGTCATGTCCAAAACTAAGCGTCAGGCCAACCCTCTTGTGTTTGCTAAACTCTCCTGGTTGTCCATTTACCCGAGTCATGTCCTTCTTCTTTTATGAATATACGTGTGAATATTTTATTGTCAAACACAACTATATTGATCTTTTTTATTGACTTTTAAGTTCTCATAAATAAAAAAAAGGAAAACCCTGGTTTTGGTGGGCCGCACTGACGGGGCCCCTTTAGCTTGGCAAACCACGTTGAACCAGTGCGCGTGGGCCATTGGGCCGCCGCACGAAAACATGGCATGATGCGGGATGAGGCAAGCGACTCCCTCCATATATAGCAGTGCCACTCCGACAAACCCTAACCAGGCTAACCCGGTTGGTGGCGTCGACAACGGGGAGCAGTGGTCGAGGTTTCTGCTTCCTCTTAGACGGTCCATCAGCAACGATTGCGCGTGTGCTCTGGGACACTTTTCCCGGCGAGCATGCACCGCTGCCTCGGCCATCCCCGGAGTCGAAACGCAGAAGAAGGGAGCAGGTCCTCTGGTTGAATTTGTCCATAGCATCATCCATCCTACCCTTCAACGGTGGTTGCTGATTCCCCACGGTGGGTAAGATGGTTGATGCTATGGATAACTTCAAACCAGATTATAGTTGTGACATGCCCCATCCGTCAGAAGTTTCTTCTATCACTGCCGCTGCCCTGCGCCACCCACAAAACAAAGACAAGGAACGCAGAAGCAGGGAGCCAATCCTCTGGTTGAATTTGTCCATAGCATCAACCATCCAGCCATTTAACTGTGGTAGCTGTTGCTTTTTTGCACGATGGCTGGCGCTGCGGATAAATTCAACTCAATATATGGAGGGAAACCCCAGCGCCTGCGAGCTGCTGACGCGTGCCTGCGTTTTAGTACCAGTTGGTGTTACCAACCGTGACTAAAGGTCCTCCTGTCTAGACGCCCCACAATGGCCACGTGGAGCTTCTTTGGTCCCGGTTCGTAACCCAGCCGGGACTAAAAGTGAGAGGCTTTAGTCCCGATCATTTTGTCCCGCTTGCACAACCGGGACTAAAGGCCCTTTGGAACCGGGACAAATGCCCTGTTTTCTACTACACCAGAACAGCAACCGCCACTGATGAAAAAAAATTTAGATCGGAAGGATTCAACCAGAAGATACATAAACAAAGACGAATAAAGACCAGATCCGAGCAGATCCATCAAAGACAACCACCGAACGAATCAACGACCCGTGGCAGCCAAAACAGAAGTAGCCAAAGCCGACTACAGAGACCTGGGGGGCCTTGGCTTCAACGGCCCGTGGCCGCCGCCCCCCTCTAGGCTGGACATGTCATTGGAGAGTGTGAGCACAGTGTCCCAAGTGGCTTAAAGGTTTCCTCAAGGTTTTTGTCCCTCGTTTATTATGCGACTAGCTTATGTGCAATATGTATTACTACCATGGCTCTCTCAGTTCCGCAACGGAGTCTACTTTCCAAGACAAGGTAGGGATCGAGAGTGTGGGGGGTAAATTACCTTAGAGCGCCCTCACTCTCCCTCGAATCATGCCCAATGTCGGAGCCGGAGCCGGAGCCAGAGCCGGAGTATCAATGGCGTTTTGGGAACTTCTTATCATGGCTTACCCTGATGCTTACATGCACTTAAAATTGTCGTGGCATATATTTGAATGAAGGATTTATGGAAGATACAGGAGGCTCGAATAGGCTCTTTTGGTTGTCGTGTTTAAACCTAAGGGTTAGGCCAACCCTCTTGTGTTTGCTAGACTCTCAAATATATGTGTGAATATTTTATTATCACACACAACTATATTTATCTTTTTTTATTGATTTACTTAATTATAATATAAAAAAATATTAAGATTAAAACCAACACATCTTCATGAAAAAGGAAAAGCCTACTAGTTTTAATGGGCCGCACTGATGGGGCGCCTTTAGGTCGGCAACACGTGGGCTGTTGTGCCGTCGGTCCAAAACATGGTGTGATGCGGGAGGGGATGGGGCGAGCGCCTCCGTCCATATATAGCAGCGCCCCTCCGACAAACCCTAACCAGGCTAACCCGATTGGCGGCGGCGTCGACGGGGATCGTTGCAGCGGTCGAGGTTTGTGTGCGCCCTCTCGCTTCTTCTCCGACCGCCCCTCCGCCACGGATCGCGCGCGCACCACCTGTTCGACCGATGGCAGAGCGCCGCTGCCTCCGCCGTCCTCTGGTTCGTGCGCCCTCTCGCTTCCTCTCCGACGGCCCCTCCTCTCTGGCTCTCTCTCCCTGGCTCCCGAGCGTCGCATCACCCCCGGAGTCGACACGCAGAAGAAGGGAGCAGGTCCTCTGGTTGAACTTGTCCATAGCATCATCCATCCTACCCTTGAACGCTGGTTGCTGATTCCCCACGGTGGGTAAGATGGCTGATGCTATGGATAACTTCGAACCAGATTATAGTTGTGACATGCCCCGTCCGTCGCAAGTTTCTTCTATCGCTGCCGCTGCCCTCCGCCACCCCCAAAACAAAAACAAGGCACGCAGAAGCAGGGAGCCAATCCTCTGGTTGAATTTGTCCATAGCATCAGTAATCCTGCCATTTAACTGTGGTAGCTGTTGCTTTTCTGCACGATTGCTGGTGCTACGGATAAATTCAACTCGATGGTTGTGACATGCCCGATTCCATTTAAAGAAGCTTGGTTGAATCAGCTGGCTATCAGGCAGGTTTGAAGCAGTCACCCGGATGAAATCTTCATATGTATCCTGCCATTAACTATGACAGACTCTTTTTGCTATGGACGTATTCCACCGGATGATACACATTCGACCGCCACTGCAGACGGTTTCCTTTAGTTGCCTGATTCATGGTTATTGTACTCATGCTGACTCTGGTTTTAATCTGCCTTGCTCAACTTACATGGTGTCCTACAACATGGTTATGTATGATGTCTTTCATGTTCTGTTTGCTGTGGTGAATTCTGCCTATAATTTGTTGCAGAGAACTTGTGGTCATCTACCCTTTTTAGATTTATAAATTTGCATACTAAAGAATTCTAAATAACCTTTGGATACAATACATTTAAGATTTTGATTCCCAGTAAAACAAAATGTATCAAATTTGTACCGTTCTATAATAAACTGAAAACTTAAGGGTCTTTTCCATCAATGGAAATTATTATTTAGTCCTGAGCAATGTTTTTTGAGCACCCTCTGTTTCTCCTGGGTATTAATCTAAGGTTGCATCTTGGATACCTCCTTAGGTCATGTTTCGGAGGAGCATTTGAAACTCTTATGCATGTTTGGCATTAAAAGGAGCTTGGCATTCACTTTCTCAGTTTTCAGTGATGGCCTTCTAAATTAGCACAGAAAAGGAAAACTATTCTTGTAACTTGCCAGCTATTGTAATTTTGGAATAGGGTATGCTTGTCAGTTGAACACTTTCATATACCATATAGTCGATGTTAATTTCTGTTGTTGTTTGTCAAAGTATCTATCTCTAAGAGGTTCATCTTTGTTCCAATCCAAGGGCACAACAAGTAGCTTTGACTGCATTTCTAAAATGATCGATTTCCTTCACCAGTGGAAGCTTCTTAATGCTGCTAGAGATCGGAATGCGTTCTTGGACATGCCTCTAGGATCCGAGCAACGCTTGCTGCTCTTCCATATTCGGCTACTTAGGGCATCTCCAGCCGCGCCCCCAGGAAGGCCTCCCCAGGCGATTTTTTCGCGCCGGCGCCGAAAAAAAGCCCCAGTCGCGCCCCCAGGAGCCCGAATTTCGCCGGCTTGGGCCGAAAACAGCGCCGGCGGACCCAGCCCGAACTCGGCGCGCTGGGGGCGCCGGGGCGAGCTGTTTTGGCGCGAAAAAGACGCGGGCCAGCTACGTCCGCGACTCGGCGCCTCGTCTTCCCCCAACGGCCTCGGTTACCGCGGGGAATCAATGGCAAAGGCTGCCGCCGGTCAGCCTTGTCATTGATTCCTCACGGGTGGCGCTTCACGGGACGGAGCCGGGGCTGGCGCCGGTGAAGGCGGAGTTCGACGACGACGACGCGGCCCTAGAATGGGCGCGCCAGGACTCCATTGCGATGGAGAAGGCGCGCCGGGAGAAGGTGAAGGAGCGCCAGCGCGCCGCCCTCCGCCGCTTCGAGGAGCGCCGACGCGGCCGCGATGAAGACGGGGTCGTCGTCCTATGCGACAGCGACGAAACGACGACGATGCGCCGCCGCCAGTCCGCCATGGCGACGCCGGGTCCAGCAGGGGCGCCCGCGTCAAGGAGGAGAAGGCCGACGACGACGATGGCGGCGACGACTTCAGCCCCTTTCTTTTTTAAATTAGGTTAATGTAATGAAAATGCGCGAATTTCGCCGAAATTTGCCATGTTTAGCCAAAATTTAACTACTTTTTATCATAACTTCGCCGAACGGTCCTTTTTTTTAATACGCGCCTGGGGCCGGCCCTGGGGGCCGACGGCTGGGGACCGACTCGCCCGGGGCCATTTTTTGCGCCGGCTCACCCCCAAGCGGCGCTTTTAGACGCCCCCTGGGGGGCCAACGGCTGGAGATGCCCTTAATTCCTGGGGCCATGTGTCGTATGCTGTAACGGAGGCTGCTCTGCCATTTTCGATATGTATTGCTCTGTTTGCCCATAACAGATTTTCTCCGAATTAGTTCTGGAATGAGTTACCACTTTTTGTCTTTCTGACACGTTGGCTTCTTCACTAAGTGTATATGTGGACCCACCATTGTAGCACGTCTGAAAGCTTAGTTGATCAATACTGAAACACGCATCTGATTATCATGGAAAGGAATACTCGAACTCAAATCCATAGGCCGTCCAAACACCGGTGGTCTAGTTGTAGAATACTACCCTGCCACGGCACATACCCGTGTTCGATTCCCTGCTGGTGCACTTTTCATTTTTTTTCTATTTCCGTTGGCCTTGTGGCATTTCAAAATAATTTACACTTATTCATACAGTTTTGTACATATTAAAGTTTCCAGCGTTTGCCACACAAATTGAATTTCTATTTCCGTTGGCCTTGTGGCATTTCAAAATAATTTACACTTATTCATACAGTTTTATACATATTAAAGTTTCCAGCGTTTGCCACACAAATTGAAGAAACTGTTTGAGGGGGTCGTTGAATTAACGACAAAAAAAACACATTTTTTTAAATTACCCAACTCATACCTAGCATTTTTTAGGGGAATGCCAAACTTTATTGATCAAAGGGAATGTTCACAGGTATTCAAATAGGGTCATGACGAGAAAACCACATGTAGCGATCAGGACCGAGTGAAAGGAAAACATTGTCAAGATATTAACTTACTTCATTTATATGATCATCAACAGCCCCGCGTCGCTCCCGTGTAGGCGACTCGGGAGGCAACCCGAACCCTAGCCGCCGCCATGACAAATCTATTGCCCCTCTTCTCCTCCGCTATCGGAGGACACTGCGGATGAAACCATGTGGCCGATGACTGCAGCGGGGACCTTGCTTGCGGCATGGGTGGCTCTTGGGTACGATGATGACCTTCTCGTGTACAGCGGCGGCGGCGCAGGGCGTTGGTGATCGGATCTGGCATGGACGGCTCCGGCTGGCTGCTTCATCGTTGGCGTGGTGATGACTGCTTGGGCGCGGTGTAGCGGGCATGGGTGGCGGTGGTTCTTCACCGCGGCGCAGGTCTGCTATGGTCGTGGCAGAATTATGCTGGTTGTTCCAATGGGTGTACTACTCTAGTACACGTTCTGGAATGAACCAATTGCTACCTAGATGCTAGCTTTTCACGGTGTCTCGAAAACGTCTTATATTTTGATAGAGAGGGAGTATGTATCTATATGTTGTGAAAATTTCCATGCATCGTTTTCATACAAATTATTGGCATGTGTTTCAATGTCATTTGGCTAAAAAAATGTATTGTTTTCTGTTCGCCTCACAGATTTTCTTGCTCACCTCAAGATCGGGTTGTATTTCTAAATTTGGTATAGGATCTTTTGTTATTGTTTTGCAGTGGAATTTTGTTGAAGGATGTATATATGGACATGGATGGGTGTAAATTGACTCATCAAGCATCTAACCTTCTGCTCGGCCTGTTCTGGATTAGTTCCTGTCGAATTATGTACCAAGATAGAGGTTTCTAGATGAATGTATATATGGTCAGCACTAATAAATACGTTAAAACATGGTGTCTTTGTTTCCAGTTATTAAAGGATTGCGAAGACTAAAACTGTTACGTTTTCCAAATAAAATAAACATCAACTGTTACCCGGTTACCCGGGTTCGGTTCCTGGCTGGTGCAACTCTTTCAATTTTGTTTATTTCTGTTGGCCTTGCATGCGTTTATATAATTTTAATTAATTCACATACTAATAATGTCATTTGTCAAAACAGTGTTGCTATAACTTACATACTAATAGTTCTTGTTTTTTAGTTTCATTTCCCTTGGCCGTGTCACTTGCATTGATATTATTTTAATTTACACACTAATAATTTCACTTGTCGAAATAGTGTTGCTATAACTTACATACTAATAGTTCTTGTTTTTTAGTTTCATTTCCCTTGGCCGTGTCACTTGCATTGATATAATTTTAATTTACACACTAATAATCGAAACACTGTTGCTATAACTTACATACTAATGTCACTTGTTCATACAATTTACCTATGCTAAAGTTCCATGCATTCCGCATGCAAATTGAGAAAACCGTTTGAAAGAGTTGTGGAATTAATGAGTGGACAAAAGAATATCGTTTAAAAAAAATCCTAACTCGCGGCTAAACGATTTTCATTTGGTGGAAAATCATGTTTTCTCCCCTTAGACTCAATTCAACCTGGCGTGTACCTCAGCATCCAGCTGGCCTTTTTTGGGTTATCGATTGTTGTTTTTGGTTTACTAAGTTGCTGGGTCTCTTCCTGACTGACCCTCTTGTCCAGACGGAGCGTCTTTTTTCCTTAGAAAAAAATATGTCAAGGCGAACCGCGTGCCATTTGCCCTTCTCCGACCCAGAGTAGGAGCTGTTGGGAAACAATAGTACCCATCACAGGGCATCGTTGCCGCAGTGTGGCCCCGCAATGTCGCAGCTCCGACTTCATGCTCAAGAGCATGCCAAACGGCCGCAAGACGAAGGCAAGCCATGAACCTACTCATCTTGCAACCATCATCGTCACCACACAAGTCGCAACACCACTTCCGCATCGCCAGTCGGGCACCTGCCGACCAGGATGTCATGCACGTCCAGCCCCGAGGAAGCGTAGGAGAGATCGAGGTCTTCAATACGGCGCCCATAAGAGGGAGAGCGGCTTTGAAGACGCCATTGCTACTCGCCAAACTGAAATTGCTATTTTATCCAAAGAAATTGAACATCAAAGCACCAGTGGTCTAGTGGTAGAATAGTACTGTGCCACGGTACAGACCTGGGTTCTATTCCCGGCTGGTGCATCTTGTTTTTTATTTTCATTTCCCTTCGCCTGACAATGATTCAACACCAACAACAATCCAAGCTCACCACCTTTGTCAATGGGACATCCGGTTGACAATCCCTCGCCCCATTCCCACTCAAATACATTCTTTAATTTTCTAGGGATGACAACGCCTCATATTTGGTTTCTATTATTGGACATTCCACCGATTCATGTCCCCGTATTATCAATGATCATATGCGCATTATATCTGTTGCCACAATAGAGGGAAATAATGTCATGGAAATCAATCAACCACCGTCACATGAAGCAAGTTCTAGTATAGTTTATCGAAAATTATTCTTCAATGGAATCCTATTTCATATCATTATAGTTAAAATTTTGTACTAAAAATTGAACCAAGATTGTTAAAATTATTACACCTTACAAGTTTTCACAGTAGTTCAAATTGACGACAGAATCCTTATTACAAATCCTTAAAGTTCAAAGTTTATGACTTGCATTCAAGTTCAAATTCAAATCTTTGCCTTTCTCCTTGTGCTTCGGGATGGGTTAACCGTCTTGCTTCTGGTTTCCCTGGCTGGGATATTTTGTGCTTTTGGTAAATCGGTAAGAGACATCATAAATTGCACTATATCCAATAAAGTACTATTATGACGTTCGGACACACCATTAAGCTGTGGTGTTCCAGGTGGCATGAGTTTGTGAAACTATTCCACATTGTTTTAATTGAAGACCAAACTCGTAACTCAAATATTTGTCTCCGCGATCAAATTGCAGAAACTTTATTTTCTTGTTACGATCATTCTCCACTTCACTCTGAAATTCTTTAAACTTTTCAAATGTTTCAGACTTGTGCTTCATTAAGTAGATATACTCATATCTGCTCAATTCATCTTGTGAAGGTCAGAAAATAACGATACCCGCCACGAGCATCAACACTCATTGGACCGTATACATCGGTATGTATTATTTCCATCAAGTCAGTAGCTCATTTCATTGTTCCGGAGAACGGAGTTTTAGTCATCTTGCCCAAAAGGCACGGTTCGTAAGCATCAAATAATTTATAACCAAGAGATTCCAAAAATCCATCTTTATGGAGTTTCTTCATGCGCTTGACACCGATATGACCCAAACGGCAGTGCCACAAATAAGTTGCACTATCATTATCAACTTTGCATCTTTTGGCATCAATATTATGAATATGTGTATTACTACGATCGAGATCCAACAAACTATTTTCATTGGGTGTATGACCATCGAAGGTTTTATTCATGTAAACAGAACAAATATTATTCTTTGACTTTAAATGAATAACCGTATCGCAATAAACATGATCAAACCATATTCATGCTCAACGAAAACGCCAAATAACATTTATTTAGGTTTAACACTAATCCCGAAAGTATAGGGAGTGTGTGATGATGATCATCAATCTTGGAACCACTTCCAACACTCATCGTCACTTCCCCTTCAACTAGTCTCTGTTTATTCTGTAACTCCTGTTTCGAGTTACTAATATTTAGCAACTGAACAAGTATCAATTACTCAGGGGCTACTATAAACACTAGTAAAGTACACATGAATAACATGTATATCAAATATACCCTTGTTCACTTTGCCATCCTTCTTATCCACCAAATATTCAGGGCATTTCCGCTTCTAGTGACCATTTCCTTTGCAGTATAATCACTCAGTTTCAGGCTTTGGTCCAGCTTTGGGCTTCTTCGCGGGACTGACAACTTGCTTGTCATTCTACTTGAAGTTCCCTTTCTTTCCCTTTGCCCTTTTCTTGAAACTAGTGGTCTTGTCAATCATCAACACTTGATGCTCTTTCTTGATTTCTACCTTCGTCGATTTCAGCATCACGAAGAGCTCGGGAATCGTTTTCGTCATCCCTTTATAGTTTACCACGAAGTTCCAGTAACTAGGTGATGGTGACTAGAGAACCCTACCAATCACTATCTTATCTGGAAGTTTAACTCCCACTTGATTCAAGCGATTGTAGTACTCAGACAATCTAAGTACTTGCTCACTAGTTGAGCAATTCTCCTCCATCTTTTAGGCGAAGTATTTGTCAGAGGTCTCATACCTCTTGACATGGGCATGAGTCTGAAATACCAATTTCATCTCTTGAAACATCTTATATGTTCCATGATGTTTCATAAACGTTTTTGTAGTCCCGGTTCAAAGCCATAAATCATGGTGCACAAAACTATCAAGTAGTCATCATATTGAGCTAGCCAAACATTCATAACTTCTGCATCTGCTCCTTCAACAGGTCTGTCACCTAGCGGTGCATCAAGGACATAATTCTTCTGTGCAGCAATGAGGATAAACCTCAGATCACGGAACAAGTCCGCATCATTGATACTAACATTTTTCAACTTAGTTTTCTCTAGAAACACATATAAAAACATAGGGAAGCAAAAACATAGGGAAGCAACAACGTGAGCTATTGATCTACAACATAATTTGCAAAAAAACTACCAGGACTAAGTTCATGATAAATTAAAGTTCAATTAATCATATTACTTAAGAACTCCCACTTAGACAGACATCTCTCTAGTCATCTAAGTGATCACGTGATCCAAATCAACTAAACCATGTACGATCATCACGTGAGATGGAGTAGTTTTCAATGGTGAACATCACTATGTTGATCATATCTACTATATGATTCACGCTCGACCTTTCGGTCTCCGTGTTCCGAGGCCATATCTGTATATGCTAGGCTTGTCAAGTTTAACCTGAGTATTCCGCGTGTGCAACTGTTTTGCACCCGTTGTATTTGAACGTAGAGCCTATCACACCCGATCATCACGTGGTGTCTCAGCATGAAGAACTTTCGCAACGGTGCATACTCAGGGAGAACACTTCTCCTAATGATGTGATCCCGTTAATCAAATGACAACTCTTTTGTCCATGGCTAGGAAACATAACCATCTTTGATAAACGAGCTAGTCTAGTAGAGGCATACTAGTGACACTATGTTTGTCTATGTATTCACACATGTATTATGTTTCTGGTTAATACAATTCTAGCATGAATAATAAACATTTATCATGATATAAGGAAACAAATAATAACTTTATTATTGCCTCTAGGGCATATTTCCTTCATAGACATGACCTAGAACTATTTCCGGTCAATAACCAATAGCGGAACCTGGATGCTCATATTGGCTCTTACATATTCTACGAAGATCTTTATCGGTCAAACCGCATAACAACATACGATGTTCCCTTTGTCATCGGTATGTTACTTGCCCGAGATTCGATCGTCGGTATCCAATACCTAGTTCAATCTCGTTACCGGCAAGTCTCTTTACTCGTTACGTAATGCATCATTCCATAACCAACTCATTGGTCACATTGCTTGCAAGGCTTATAGTGATGTACATTACCGAGAGGGCCCCGAGATACCTCTCAGACAATCAGAGTGACAAAACCTAATCTCGAAATACGCCAACTCAACATCTATCTTTGGAGACACCTGTAGAGCTCCTTTATAATCACCCAGTTACGCTGTGACGTTTGGTAGCACACAAAGTGTTCCTCCGGTAAACAGGAGTTGCTTAATCTCATAGTTGTAGGAGCTTTGTATAAGTCATGAAGAAAGCAATAGCAACATACTAAACGATCAAGTGCTAGGCTAACGGAATGGGTCAAGTCAATCACATCATTCTCCTAATGATGTGATCTCTTTAATCAAATGACAACACATGTCTATGGTTAGGAAACACAACCATCTTTGATTAATGAGCTAGTCAAGTAGAGGCATACTAGTGACATTAAGTTTGTCTATATATTCACACATGTATGATGTTTCCGGTTAATACAATTCTAGCATGAATAATAAACATTTATCATGATATGAGGAAATAAATAATAACTTTATTGTTGACTCTAGGGCATATTTCCTTCAGTCTCTGACTTGCACTAGAGTCAGTAATCTAGATTACACAGTAATGATTCTAACACCCATGGAGTCTTGGTGCTGATCATGTTTTGCTCGTGGAAGAGGCTTAGTCAACGGGTCTGCTACATTCAGATCCGTATGTACCGGCGCGACACCTTGATCTCCATCGTAGCATCGTTGTCGTTACGCCATCTATTGCTTCTACGACTATCGCTACCGCTTAGTGATAAAGTAAAGCAATTACAGGGCATTTGCATTTCATACAATAAAGCGACAACCATATGGCTCCTGCCAGTTGCCGATAACTTCGTTTACAAAACATGATCATCTCATACAATAAAATATAGCATCACGTCTTGACCATATCACATCACAACATGCCCTGCAAAAACAAGTTAGACGTCCTCTACTTTGTTGTTGCAAATTTTACGTGGCTGCTACGGGCTGAGCAAGAACCGTTCTTACCTACGCATCAAAACCACAACGATAGTTCGTCAAGTTAGTGATGTTTTAACCTTCGCAAGGACCGGGCGTAGCCACACTCGGTTCAACTAAAGTTGGAGAAACAGACACCCGCTAGTCACCTATGTGCAAAGCACGGCGGTAAAACCAGTCTCGCGTAAGCGTACGCGTAATGCCGGTCCGGGCCGCTTCATCCAACAATACCGCTGAACCAAAGTATGATATGTTGGTAAGTAGTATGACTTGTATCGCCCACAACTCACTTGTGTTTTACTCGTGCATATAACATCAACGCATAAAACCTGGCTCGGATGCCACTTTTGGGGAACGTAGTAATTTCAAAATTTTCCTACGCACACGCAAAATCATGGTGATGCATAGCAACGAGAGGGGAGAGTGTTGTCCACGTACCCTCGTAGACCGTAAGCGGAAGCGTTATGACAACGCGGTTGATGTAGTCGTACGTCTTCACGATCCGACCGATCCAAGCACCGAACGTACGACACCTCCGAGTTCAGCACACGTGCAGCTGGATGACGATCCCCGGACTCCGATCCAGCAGGGTGTCGGGGATGAGTTCCGTCAGCACGACGGCGTGGTGACGATGATGATGTTCTACCGATGCAGGGCTTCGCCTAAGCACCGCAATGATATGACCAAGGTGGAATATGGTGGAGGGGGGCACCGCACACGGCTAAGGAACGATCACGAAGATCAACTTGTGTGTCTAGAGGTGCCCCCTTGCCCCCGTATATAAAGGAGGGAGGGGGGAGGTGCGGCTGGCCCCCTAGGGGTGCGCCTAGAGGAGTCCTACTCCCACCGGGAGTAGGACTCCCCCCTCTTGCCTTGGTGGAGACGGAAAGGGGGTAGGGGAAAGAGGAAAGGGGGCGCCGCCCCCCTTCCTTGTCCTATTCGGACTAGGGGGGGAGGGGGCACGCGGCCTACCCTGGCCGGCCCTCCTCTTCTCCCTCATGGCCCATGTAGGCCCAATAACCCCCGGGGGGGTTCCGGTAACCCCCCGGTACTCCGGAAAAATCCCGGTTTCTCCCGGAACGATTCCGATATCCAAATATAGGCTTCCAATATATCAATCTTTATGTATCGACCATTTCGAGACTCCTCGTCATGTCCGGGATCACATCCGGGACTCCGAACAACCTTCGGTACATCAAAACATATAAACTCATAATAGAACTATCATCGTAACGTTAAGCGTGCGGACCCTACGGGTTCGAGAACTATGTAGACATGACCTAGACCTATTCTCGGTTAATAACCAATAGCGGAACCTGGATGCTCATATTGGCTCCCACATATTCTACGAAGATCTTTATCGGTCAAACCGCATAACAACATACGTTGTTCCCTTTGTCATCGGCATGTTACTTGCCCAAGATTCGATCGTCGGTATCTAATACCTAGTTCAATGTCGTTACCGGCAAGTCTCTTTACTCGTTACGTAATGCATCATTCCGTAACTAACTCATTAGCTACATTGCTTGCAAGGCTTATAGTTATGTGCATTACCGAGAGGGCCCAGAGATACCTCTCCGTCAATCGGAGTGACAAAACCTAATCTCGAAATACGCCAACCCAACATGTACCTTTGGAGACACCTGTAGAGCTCCTTTATAATCACCCAGTTATGTTGTGACGTTTGGTAGCACCCAAAGTGTTCCTCCGGTAAACGGGAGTTGCATAATCTCATAGTTACAGGAACATGTATAAGTCATGAAGAAAGCAATAGCAACATTCTAAACGATCAAGTGCTAGGCTAACGGAATGGGTCATGTCAATCACATCATTCTCCAAATGATGTGCTCCCGTTAATCAAATGACAACACATGTCTATGGTTAGGAAACATAACCATCTTTGATTAATGAGCTAGTCAAGTAGAGGCATACTAGTGACATTTATGTTTGTCTATGTATTCACACATGTATCATGTTTCTGGTTAAGACAATTCTAGCATGAATAATAAACATTTATCATCATATGAGGAAATAAATAATAACTTTATTATTGCCTCTAGGGCATATTTCCTTCAGTCTCCCACTTGCACTAGAGTCAATAATCTAGATTACACAGTAATGATTCTAACACCCATGGAGTCTTGGTGCTGATCATGTTTTGCTCGTGGAAGAGGCTTGGTCAACGGGTCTGCAACATTCAGATCCGTATGTATCTTGCAAATCTCTATGTCTCCCACCTGGACTTGGTCCCGGATGGAATTGAAGCGTCTCTTGATGTGCTTGGTCCTTTTGTGAAATCTGGATTCCTTCGCCAAGGCAATTGCACCAGTATTGTCACAGAATATCTTCATTGGTCCCGATGCACTAGGTATGACACCTAGATCGGAAATGAACTCTTTCATCCAGACTCCTTCATTTGCTGCTCTGAAGCAGCTATGTACTCCGCTTCACATGTAGATCCTGCCACGACGCTTTGTTTAGAACCGCAGCAACTTACAGCTCCACCATTTAATAAAAACACGTATCCGGTTTGCGATTTAGAATCGTCCGGATCAGTGTCAAAGCTTGCATCGACGTAACCATTTATGACTAGCTCTTTGTCACCTCCATATACGAGAAACATATCCTTAGTCCTTTTCAGGTATTTCAGGATGTTCTTGACCGCTGTCCAGTGATCCACTCCTGGATTACTTAGGTACCTTTCCGCCAAGCTTATTGCTAAGCATACGTCAGGTCTGGTACACAGCATTGCATACATGATAGAGCCTATGGCTGAAGCATAGGGAATATTTTTCATTTTCTCTCTATCTTCTACTGTGGTTGGGCATTGAGTCTGACTCAACTTCACACCTTGTAATACAGGCAAGAACCCTTTCTTTGCCTGATCCATTTTGAACTTTTTCAAAACTTTATCAAGGTATGTGCTTTGTGAAAGTCCAATTAAGCGTCTTGATCTATCTCTATAAATCTTGATGCCCAATATGTAAGCAGCTTCACCGAGGTCTTTCATAGAAAAACTTTTATTCAAGTATCCCTTTATGCTATCCAGAAATTCTATATCATTTCCAATTAATAATATGTCATCTACATATAATATCAGAAATGCTACGGAGCATCCACTCACTTTCTTGTAAATACAGGCTTCTCCAAAAAGTCTGTATAAAACCATATGCTTTGATCACACTATCAAAGCATTTATTCCAACTCCGAGATGCTTGCACCAGTCCATAAATGGATCGCTGGAGCTTGCACACTTTGTTAGCACCTTTTGGATCGACAAAACCTTCTGGTTGCATCATATACAACTCTTCTTCCAGAAATCCATTCAAGAATGCAGTTTTGACATCCATTTGCCAAATTTCATAATCATAAAATGCAGCAATTGCTATCATGATTCGGACAGACTTAAGCATCGCTACGGGTGAGAAAGTCTCATCGTAGTCAACCCCTTGAACTTGTCGAAAACCTTTCGCAACAAGTCGAGCTTTATAGACAGTTACATTACCATCTGCGACAGTCTTCTTCTTAAAGATCCATTTATTCTCAATGGCTTGCCGATCGTCGGGCAAGTCAACCAAAGTCCATACTTTGTTCTCTTGCATGGATCCCATCTCAGATTTCATGGCTTCTAGCCATTTTGCGGAATCTGGGGTCATCATCTCTTCCTCATAGTTCGTAGGTTCGCCATGGTCAAGTAACATGACTTCCAGAATAGGATTACCGTACCACTCTGGTGCGGATCTTACTCTGGTAGACCTACGAGGTTCAGTAGAAACTTGATCTAAAGTTTCATGATCAATATCATTAGCTTCCTCACTAATTGGTGTAGTTGTCGCAGGAACTGGTTCTTGTGATGGACTACTTTCCAATAAGGGAGCAGGTACAGTTACCTCATCAAATTCTACTTTCCTTCCACTCACTTCTTTCGAGAGAAACTCCTTCTCTAGAAAGGATCCGAATTTAGCAACGAAAATCTTGCCCTCAGATCTGTGATTGAAGGTGTACCCAACAGTCTCTTTTGGGTATCCTATGAAGACACATTTCTCCCATTTGGGTTCGAGCTTATCTGGTTGAAGTTTCTTCACATAAGCATCGCAGCCGCAAACTTTAAGAAACGACAACTTTGGTTTCTTGCCAAACCACTGTTCATGAGGTGTCGTCTTAACGGATTTTGATGGTGCCCTATTTAACGTGAATGTGGCCGTCTCTAAAGCATAACCCCAAAACGATAGCGGTAAATCAGTAAGAGACATCATAGATCGCACCATATCTAGTAAAGTACGATTACGACATTCGGACACACCATTTCGTTGTGGTGTTCCGGGTGGCGTGAGTTGCGAAACTATTCCGCATTGTTTCAAATGTAAACCAAACTCGTAACTCAAATATTCTCCTCCACGATCAGATCGTAGAAATTTTATTTTCTTATTACGATGATTTTCCACTTCACTCTGAAATTCTTTGAACTTATCAAATGTTTCAGACTTGTGTTCCATTAAGTAGATATACCCATATCTGCTCAAATCATCTGTGAAGGTGAGAAAATAATGATACCCGCCGCGAGCCTCAATATTCATTGGACCACAAACATCAGTATGTATGATTTCCAACAAATCAGTTGCTCGCTCCATAGTTCCAGAGAACGGCGTTTTAGTCATCTTGCCCATGAGGCACGGTTCGCAAGTACCAAGTGATTCACAATCAAGTGATTCCAAAAGTCCATCAGTATGGAGTTTCTTCATGCGCTTTATACCGATATGACCTAAACGGCAGTGCCACAAATAAGTTGCACTATCATTATCAACTCTGCAGCTTTTGGTTTCAACAGTATGAATATGTGTATCACAACTATCGAGATTCAATAAAAATAGACCACTCTTCAAGGGTGCATGACCATAAAAGATATTACTCATATAAATAGAATAACCATTATTCTCTGATTTAAATGAATAACCGTCTTGCATCAAACAAGATCCAGATATAATGTTCATGCTCAACGCTGGCACCAAATAATAATTATTTAGGTCTAAAACTAATCCCGATGGTAGATGTAGAGGTAGCGTGGCGACTGCGATCACATCGACTTTGGAACCATTTCCCACGTGCATCGTCACCTCGTCCTTAGCCAATCTTCGCTTAATCCGTAGTCC
>NW_021285832.1:0-1950 GCF_002162155.2 Triticum dicoccoides
AACATGGATGGCGCACTTCTTCCACAAATAGATTCTGGGGTTGTACATTGTGTCCTAGTGTAAATGGCATCCTCAAAGGTTTCCGCTCGAGATAAGTAAGAGATAGTTATCGTATGATCCAGGCAGTAAGCTTACATGGTAAACGATGGACGAATTATTGCCGAGCATGGCAAACTATATTTAAATGGTTCGAAGAAGCATCAGCCGAAAAGAAATTAAAATGGTAAGATGAAAGTTGAAAGGGAGTGTACAACCGCTATATTTAAGTTGCCAAGGCATCTAAGTAGTTGAAATAATCTGAGAAAGCACTTAACAGTGTGGCCTCATATAAACTACGAAGACAGTCTTGTGATGAAGTTGAGAGGAAAAGTTAAGGACTCAAATGAAATAGGCATGCATTTCTTTACGACAGTACAACAGGCACTGCTGACATATTGGCCAACTCAAGTATAACGTAACAACAAACAAACATTCGAATCAAGCAATACAGCAAAGCAGACAACTGAACTATTTGTAATTCGGTAGGATTACACGTTGAGGGCACAAGCCAAGAAAGCGGCCCACTCACATTACATTTAACATGTACTAAAACACACTGGCTTACCATATGTTGCTGTGAAGCCTTGCTGCTATTGCAATGTTCTTTGAAGATATCGTCACCATCCCGTGGTTGCAAATCTAGTTGTTGTAGTTTATTCTGCACCATCTGTTTAGGTAAAATTAATTTTAATCGCATGCACTGGTCCGAATTGATCATCAATGGTTCATCTAAACTAATGAAAGAAGGGTGTGTGCATACATGACAATATATCTGCTTCCCTCTATTTTTATGCTTGTTCGAGGTGCCAGCCCCAAAAGAACAAATATTTTGCTTGATGGGGTTGGCAGCTCCATAATTAATAGAAGCATCAAATTAATCATGCAACTTGGGAAGATCAAGAACGCACAAGCAAGTAATGAACAGAGGCTCGGAGCAGTGATGTAATAGCTAGCATCAGAAAATGTAGGGTAAAACGAACAAAAAGCAGCTGAACCACACGCTAGTTTGCTGATGTGTAATTAAGCATAGAGAACATTAAGCAGTCTGATGGAACCAACAGGTGGCATCAGAACAAAACTAAAGCATATTAACTATATGTGCACTGGTATGTAATTTAACACATGTAACATGTTCACTACCGGAAGTATGGCCCTACAGGTGCAAGCAGAATAACGCATCTCATGAAAAACTGAATGATGCCCTGAAGGAATTCAAAGGTGCGGTGCTTATGCTATGAAAGTGAAGGTAGGCGCCGGCCGTTGGATAACAGTACCTGATTCTCGGCGGCATATGGGTATAGTTGTCATACTTGATAGCTAAGGATCGTCGATGGTGCTCGTGTTGCAGTTGAGTTTGGGCCGGCAGTCGCCGTCGCTGAAGCGGCTCCGGTGCTACGGTTGCGGCGCCTGTCGACATACAAGAAAGCTCATCTATGGTAAGTGAACAGTTGCATGATAAAGAGAAAAATCGAAGGAGCACAAATCGAAATAACCTGATGAGGCTGCAGCGTCGGTAAAGCAGGGCTAGTGGAGTTGAATATGGCATCCGTGGAGCAGGTCCGGTGCAGTGGATGAAGGCTTCGGCGGGCGCGTTGTATAGTGCTTTTGGTGAGGCGGATCTATTGCGTTGGACGAGGGCTTGTATGAAGGGCCAGCGAAGGGGCGGACGAGGGAGTCAGTGAAGGGCCTACACTATGGTGGAGGGCGCTGGTTAAGCAGATCCGGTGCGGTGGACCATGATGGTGGTCAAGGAGATCTGGAGCGGTGGACAAGCCAGTCACTGAAGCGGCTCCGGTGAAGTGGTGAGTTGGCAGTTGGGGGTTCCAAGGTGCGGAAGGTAGATCCGGCGGGGTGTGAGGTCCACCACCGCGGCGGAGGACTATATTCGGTGGCTTGCCGTGGTTGGGGGGT
>NW_021285833.1:0-1974 GCF_002162155.2 Triticum dicoccoides
TTTTTTCTCCTTTGATGAGGTTTATAATATTTTATGATAAACTGGCATTTATTGACCTGGCTTGGCTTTCAACTAAAAGTTGTCAGTACATGATCAATTATAATCCGGCGCTTATTGACCCGGTCTGGTTTCGACTACAAGTCGCCAGTATTATATATGGATAATCCGGTCTTTATTACAACCCGGTACGATTTTATCATAAACCGGCAAAATATGGAAGGAGTTATCAGTACTCAAGATTGGGGTTATCACCCTTACTACAAAAAGTTGGTAAACCAACGATGTGATTCACCCTTACTTCTATGATATATTTCATATTTGATTATTCTTAAGTGCAGCCTTGGTTATAAACCCGGGTTATATGTTGGGCATTATGACCCGTCTGGCAGTAAACCGCCAGGACACTTTAAACTTGTTGTATGCAGAAACAGGTTGAATAAAGCGGGATTATAAAACACCTGCATTTATTAACCCGGCCTGGCTTTCGACTATAAGTCGCCAGTATGATGATAAATTATCCAGTGTTTATTAACCCGGCCTGGCTTTCGACTATAAGTCGCCAGTATGATGATAAATTATCCAGTGTTTATTAACCCGGACTGGCTTGGGATTGTAAGTTGCCAGTATATATTTGGATTGCGCCATTGGAATCATGCGTTCATAAATCATTGGATTATATTATTCAAATCTTCAAATAGCCAACATGGCTGGATTTTATTATGGTTATCGGTAACTGGTATTATGATTAAAGTTTTCAAAGTCGCTTTAGCGCAATGGCTATTATATTATCAATGGATATGATTTATTACAATTGAAGGAATAGTTCCGAGTCGCTGCAGGCTTACGACCCGACACTTGGAGGCTACATTATTTAAGTTGAGATTATATCAAATATGCAAGTTTCATGTCGCTCCAAGCATGCACCATGACACTTGGGGGCTAATGCAAAGTCATATTTATTGGCCTTATTGAAGACCCGACTCATCACATCATAATGAGCCGGCCCTTGGTGCTACCAATTGCTCCTATCAATGATTCAAGGTACACAAGTCTTAATCCATTATATTCAAGGGTCCACTACTCAGTTGGTTAAAGCCCCATGGTGGAGTTACATGATATGATGTTATTTTCAATGAAGCGTGATTATATTTATAAAGTCCCTGCTCATTATTTCATAATAACCCGGCCCTTGGGGGCTACACGGGTTGAAGTTTTTTGAGCATCAGGCCATTACAAGTCCCAGGTTGCTGCAAGCATGACAACCTGGCACTTGGGGGCTACATAATATGGAGTATTCAATTTTTATTAGTGATTGAGATGAACAACATGGATTTCTTCAAAGTGGAAGTATTTATATTGAAGCAAGTCTTAAGTTATCACTTTGTTCTGCTCAAGACTTGGGGGCTACAGGTAATATGGATATAAGATCAATTACATGACCCGGTGTCAACAACAATTATGACCCGGCATCGTCTGTTCTATAACCCGGCAATTATGATAATAATAAACTGGCAAGTTTTACATCTTCAAGCCGGCTGAAAGTCAGATGAGTATTTCAAGACCAATATTTTTTAATCTGGCGCTTTGGAAGCCGGTTCAAGTGGATTATTTCTTACAATATTTCTCTACAAGAGACCAATGTCAGCAAATTGACTCTGAAGCTGGCTTATTGACCCAGATTTCGCAAGAAAAGTATCTGGATTTTTGCATTCACAAAGTTTGAACGTATCTACTAAAAAAGATTTTCTATGAGTTCATGGGCATGTATCAAGAAGGAAATGACAAGGACTTAAAGATGATCAGGTGCCGGTTTACAAGAATTCTTAACCCGGAGCACAACCTGTCAAATTTGTTCTTGTGTTTATTTTGTAGCATAAGTTTACCATGGTTAAATCCAAGCTAAACTTGGGGGCTAATGTCGGGGATATACCCCGCGGCGTAACCCGGCCGGAAGTATAACCCGGCCAGACTTGG
>NW_021285834.1:0-1973 GCF_002162155.2 Triticum dicoccoides
TTTTTTCTCCTTTGATGAGGTTTATAATATTTTATGATAAACTGGCATTTATTGACCTGGCTTGGCTTTCAACTAAAAGTTGTCAGTACATGATCAATTATAATCCGGCGCTTATTGACCCGGTCTGGTTTCGACTACAAGTCGCCAGTATTATATATGGATAATCCGGTCTTTATTACAACCCGGTACGATTTTATCATAAACCGGCAAAATATGGAAGGAGTTATCAGTACTCAAGATTGGGGTTATCACCCTTACTACAAAAAGTTGGTAAACCAACGATGTGATTCACCCTTACTTCTATGATATATTTCATATTTGATTATTCTTAAGTGCAGCCTTGGTTATAAACCCGGGTTATATGTTGGGCATTATGACCCGTCTGGCAGTAAACCGCCAGGACACTTTAAACTTGTTGTATGCAGAAACAGGTTGAATAAAGCGGGATTATAAAACACCTGCATTTATTAACCCGGCCTGGCTTTCGACTATAAGTCGCCAGTATGATGATAAATTATCCAGTGTTTATTAACCCGGCCTGGCTTTCGACTATAAGTCGCCAGTATGATGATAAATTATCCAGTGTTTATTAACCCGGACTGGCTTGGGATTGTAAGTTGCCAGTATATATTTGGATTGCGCCATTGGAATCATGCGTTCATAAATCATTGGATTATATTATTCAAATCTTCAAATAGCCAACATGGCTGGATTTTATTATGGTTATCGGTAACTGGTATTATGATTAAAGTTTTCAAAGTCGCTTTAGCGCAATGGCTATTATATTATCAATGGATATGATTTATTACAATTGAAGGAATAGTTCCGAGTCGCTGCAGGCTTACGACCCGACACTTGGAGGCTACATTATTTAAGTTGAGATTATATCAAATATGCAAGTTTCATGTCGCTGCAAGCATGCACCATGACACTTGGGGGCTAATGCAAAGTCATATTTATTGGCCTTATTGAAGACCCGACTCATCACATCATAATGAGCCGGCCCTTGGTGCTACCAATTGCTCCTATCAATGATTCAAGGTACACAAGTCTTAATCCATTATATTCAAGGGTCCACTACTCAGTTGGTTAAAGCCCCATGGTGGAGTTACATGATATGATGTTATTTTCAATGAAGCGTGATTATATTTATAAAGTCCCTGCTCATTATTTCATATAACCCGGCCCTTGGGGGCTACACGGGTTGAAGTTTTTTGAGCATCAGGCCATTACAAGTCCCAGGTTGCTGCAAGCATGACAACCTGGCACTTGGGGGCTACATAATATGGAGTATTCAATTTTTATTAGTGATTGAGATGAACAACATGGATTTCTTCAAAGTGGAAGTATTTATATTGAAGCAAGTCTTAAGTTATCACTTTGTTCTGCTCAAGACTTGGGGGCTACAGGTAATATGGATATAAGATCAATTACATGACCCGGTGTCAACAACAATTATGACCCGGCATCGTCTGTTCTATAACCCGGCAATTATGATAATAATAAACTGGCAAGTTTTACATCTTCAAGCCGGCTGAAAGTCAGATGAGTATTTCAAGACCAATATTTTTTAATCTGGCGCTTTGGAAGCCGGTTCAAGTGGATTATTTCTTACAATATTTCTCTACAAGAGACCAATGTCAGCAAATTGACTCTGAAGCTGGCTTATTGACCCAGATTTCGCAAGAAAAGTATCTGGATTTTTGCATTCACAAAGTTTGAACGTATCTACTAAAAAAGATTTTCTATGAGTTCATGGGCATGTATCAAGAAGGAAATGACAAGGACTTAAAGATGATCAGGTGCCGGTTTACAAGAATTCTTAACCCGGAGCACAACCTGTCAAATTTGTTCTTGTGTTTATTTTGTAGCATAAGTTTACCATGGTTAAATCCAAGCTAAACTTGGGGGCTAATGTCGGGGATATACCCCGCGGCGTAACCCGGCCGGAAGTATAACCCGGCCAGACTTGG
>NW_021285835.1:0-1996 GCF_002162155.2 Triticum dicoccoides
ATGGGAAGGATCAATGATGTTCTTATTGTTGCAAATAGGAACTATGTGCCCATAGATTTTATCGTTCTTGACATAGATTGCAATCTTTCATGTCCTATTATTCTAGGTAGACCTTTCCTTAGACGATTGGTGCAATTATTGATATGAAGGAAGGGAATATTAGATTCCAATTTTCTTAAGGAAAGGCATGGAGCACTTTCCAAGAAAGAAAGTCAAATTACCTTATGAATCTATCATGCGAGCTACTTATGAATTGAGTGCCAAAGATGGCACTACTTAGATCTATCCTCGCTTTTATGCCTAGCTTGGGGCGTTAAACAATAGCGCTAGTTGGGAGGCAGCCCAATTTTATTTTTGTTTTTTTCTTTTTGCTTCTGTTTAGTAATAACTTTTTCATCTAGCTTCTGTTTAGATGTTTTTTTATGTTTTAATTAGTGTTTGTGCCAAGTATAACCTATAGGATAACCTACGGTGATAGTTAAATTGATTCGGCTGAAAAACAGAAACTTTGCGCGCACGAAAATAATTTTAGTAATTCACAGAAACGTGATTTTGCGTTCATTCTTTTTGCTGTAGATCAATAGACAAATTTCCCAGGAATTACTATTTTGGTAGGAATTTTAGACTTCCATAAGTATTCGAGAGTTACAGATTTCTACAGATTGTTCTGTTTTTGACAGATTCTGTTTTTTCGTGTGTTGTTTGCTTATTTTGATGCATCTATGGCTAGTATCAAGGGGTATGAACCATAGAGAAGTTGGAATACAGTAGATTTAACACCAATATAAATAAAGAAGGAGTTCATTACAGTACCTTATGTGGTGGTTTTTCTTTCTTGCACTAATGGAGCTTATGAGATTTCCTGTTGAGTTTTTGTGTTGTGAAGTTTTCAAGTTTTGGATAAAGATTTGATGGATTATGGAATAAGGAGTGGCAATAGATAAGCTTGGGGATGCCCATGGCACCCCAATATATTCAAGGATAACCAAAAGCCTAAGCTTGAGGATGCCCCGGAAGGCATCCCCTCTTTCGTCTTCGTCTATCGGTAACTTTACTTGGAGCTATATTTTTATTTGCCACATGATATGTGTTTTGCTTGGAGCGTCTTGTATGATATTAGTATTTGCTTTTTAGATTACCATAATCATCCTTGCTGTACACACCTTTTGGTAGAAGCCCACTTGATTTAGAATTTATTAGAATACGGTATGTGCTTCACTTATATCTTTTGAGCTAGATAGTTTTTGCTCTAGTGCTTCACTTATATCTTTTAGAGCACGACGATGGCTTAATTTTGAAGAAATTGTTGATCTCTCATGCTTCACTTATATTATTTTGAGAGTCTTTTAGAACAGCATGGTATTGTCTATGGTTATAAAATGGTCCTAGAATGATGGGCATCTAAGTTGGGTATAATAAAAACTATCATAGAAAATGAATTGGATGCTATGATCAATTTGATACTTGATAATTTTTTTGAGATATAAAGGTGGCAATATTAGAGTCATGCTAGTTGGGTGATTATGAATTTAAAGAATACTTGTGTTGAAGTTTGTGATTCCCGTAGCATGCACGTTTGGTGAACCGCTTTGTGATGAAGTTGGAGCACAATTTTATTTATTTATTGTCTTCCTTATGAGTGGCGGTCGGGGACGAGCGATGGTCTTTTCCTACCAGTCTATCACCCCAGGAGCATGCGCGTAGTACTTCATTTTCAATGACTTGTAGATTTTTGCAATAAGTATATGAGTTCTTTATGACTAATGTTGAGTCCATGGATTATACGCACTCTCACTCTTCCACCATTGCTAGCCTCTCTTGTGCCGCGCAAATTTTGCCGGTACCATATACCTTCCTCAAAACAGCCACCATACCTACCTATTATGGCATTTCCATAGCCATTCCGAGATATATTGCCATGCAACTTTCCACCGTTCCGTTTATATGACACACAAAATCATTGTCATATTGCTCTTTGCATGATCATGTAGTTGAC
>NW_021285836.1:0-1801 GCF_002162155.2 Triticum dicoccoides
GCTCAGCTTGTGTGACCTGCACACTCAAAACACGTTGAGCAACTAAACATTCATACCTGTCAGCGTCTTCAGGAGCCATGTATTGCGTCTCATGATCAGAATCATCTCCACCATGTTCTTCACGTGTAATAAGAGCCAAAGTCTCCTCATCATAGTCACTAGCGGACTCATATCCACCATCCGCGGTAGCAATCATCACACGCGGAGATTTGCATTCTCTCGCATAATGACCTCCTCCCTTACAACGACGACAAATAATATCACTTGTGTGCCCTGTTGATGCCATGGAAGAAGAAGAACGCTGTGCAGGCCCCGCAGGTGCGCTCTTGGCAGATAATGGTGGTTGTGCCTGTTTTCTTGTATCACGGCTGGAGGTGGCACCGGATGGAGGTGCTGGTGCAGTTGAAGTAGAAGATGCACGTGGTGTCCCTGATGAAGGTCGGCCTGCAGAAAACTTAGTTCGCCCCAATGCTTGTCGATCCTGCACTTCACGTTCAGCTTTACAAGCAAGATGGAATAAACGAGTGATATTAGTATACTCCTTATAGTCTAGAATGGTCTGAATCTCTCTATTTAAACCACCTAGAAAACGTGCAAGCATAGCTTCATTCTCCTCAACAATACCACATCTAATCATGCCAGTTTGTAATTCCTGATAACATTCTTCTACAGAATTTTTCCCTTGTCTTAAACGCTGCAATTTTTGAAGCAATTCACGTTGATAATATGGTGGAACCCAACGCGTACGCATAGCAGTTTTCAAAGCAGCCCAAGTAGTTGGAATAGCATATAATCTACAATGTTCAGACCACCATACACATGCAAAACTAGTGAAAGCACAAACAACAGCAGCAACTCGTCTCTCCTCAGGATATTGTAAACATGTAAATCGTTGTTCAGTTTCTAACTCCCAAGTAAGATATATATCAGGAACATATCTACCCTCAAATGGTGGAATATTCAATTTCAGTTTAGGAATATGGACATCATCTCGTACCTGAGGTGGTGGTGCAGGCCTACCATTACGAATATATACCTGAGGTCGACCTGCTGGTGGTGGTACAGGTGGCTGCACGTAGTGTTGATTTTGATCAACCTCATCCTCATAGTCTCCCACATAATCATCCTCCTCCGCATCAGCAGCAGGAGCCACAGAAGTATCAACAGCAGCACCAACAGTTTGGCCAAACGCAAGAGGAACACGGCTTGCTCGGCGGAGGTCTGCTTTGCGACGTGGAGGTAGTCGTTGTTGTTGTTGTTGTTGTTGTTGGAGAGGTGCGTTAGCTGCAGCGGGTGGTGGTGGTGGAAGACGCGCGAGCAATTCATTAAACTTGTTATCGAGCTTTGTTTCGAACGGCTTCTCAAAGCCAGTGATCTTCTCCATGGCCTCTTCAAAATTGTTCAGCACATCTTGCACCTGTTCAGTCATCATTTGCTGAAACTTATCATGAAGCTCCTTGTTCGATAAATTCTCCCAGTCAATCTCGTCGGCTTGTGATCCTGGCATGGTTAGCAGCAATAGAAACACACAAGAATATGATCCTACAGACTACGAACAAGTGGTGGTGGTGGGTGTCACAAATCCGTCAAGCAAATCTCAAATTCTTACCAGTTCTTACCCAGCAGCAGGCGGTGATCGGCAACCGTTGTAGTCAAAAACTCTCAAAGCTTGGATAGAGCGATTACCAGGGAGAGTCAAACGCACGACGTAGATGTATGTGGAGCTGGGAAGGCTTATAATATGGTAGCAAAAAGGGTCAGCAATAATCAATTCAGAGATGCAAAGTTGAATAAACGCTCA
>NW_021285837.1:0-1651 GCF_002162155.2 Triticum dicoccoides
GGGCCAAAGAATTGTCTTTCCCCGGTCTCTGACCAGTTAAGGGGTGTTCGACACCGTCGTCCATAGAGAACTTCAAAAGGGGCTTTACCCAAGCTAGATTGATAGCTGTTGTTGTAAGCGAATTCGGCAAATGGAAGGCACTTCTCCCAGTCCATTCCGAATGAGATAACAGAGGCTCGAAGCATGTCTTCTAGAATCTGGTTGACGCGTTCCACTTGACCACTCGACTGAGGGTGGAAAGCGGTGCTAAAGGAGAGGCGGGTTCCCATAGCATTTTGGAAGCTTTCCCAAAATCGAGAGGTGAAAAGACTTCCTCGATCCGAGTTAATTTCCAAAGGAACACCATGGAGAGACACTATTCGGGAGATGTATAAGTCTGCCAGCTGACTAGCGGTTATACTCTCACGAACAGGTAAGAAATGGGCTACTTTGGAAAGACGATCGACCACGACGAAAATAGCATTATTCCCTCTCTTGGTCCTGGGAAAACTGGTAATGAAATCCATACTAATTTTATCCCATTTCCATTCAGGAATAGCTAAGGGTTGAAGGGTGCCAGCAGGCCATTGATGCTCTGCTTTTACACGACGACAGACGTCGCAATTAGCAATAAACTGCGCAATTTCTCTCTTCATCCTAGTCCACCAGAACCTCTGGCGTAGGTCCTGATACATCTTAGTACTACCGGGATGAATGGTGAGAGGAGATTCATGAGCTTCCTTAAGGATCAAACGCCTCAGGTTGCGCACTTTGGGAACCACTAGTCGATCCCCGAAGTATACGACCCCTTGATCATTAATGGAGAAACAATTCGCAATTCCCTTCTGGATGTTTCTCTTGATGCGGGAGATTCCCGGATCTACCTTCTGTGCTTTGATAATCTGACCCATAAGGGTAGGTTTTGCCACTAAGGTGGAAAGAAAACCTTGAGGAACAATGTGAAGGTTAAGCTTCCGAAATTCCTCATGGAGAAGCGGTTGACTTTGTTGTAACATCAGATTGTTACAATAAGATTTACGACTTAGCGCATCAGCCATGACGTTGGCTTTCCCTGGGGTGTAGGTTATTCCTAAGTCGAAGTCTGTGATCAATTCAACCCAACGTCTTTGCCTGAGATTCAGATCCGGTTGGGTGAAAATGTACTTCAGACTTTGGTGATGAGTGAAAATTTCGCAACGATTACCGAGGAGGTAATGTCGCCAAGTCTTAAGTGCATAGACTACGGCTGCAAGCTCTAGATCATGAGTAGGATAATTCTCCTCATGTGGGTGCAATTGCCGTGAAGCGTAGGCAATTACATGTCGATCTTGCATAAGGATGCAACCTAGTCCTTGTCGCGAGGCGTCGCAGTAGATAACAAAGTCTTTGGAGAAGTCTGGCGGTACCAGTACGGGAGCAGAAGTCAGGCGTCTTTTCAGTTCCTGAAAGCTGTGCTCACATTGTGGAGTCCACTCGAACTTCTTATCTTTCTTGAGGAGTTCGGTTAGAGGTTTAGCAACCTTGGAGAAGTTCTCGACAAAGCGACGACAATAGCTCGCTAAGCCTAGAAAACTCCGAACTTGCTTGACCGATTCAGGTGGAGTCCAATTAAGGACGGCTTGAACTCGCTCAGGGTTAACAACAATACCTTTACCAGATATTACATGACCCA
>NW_021285838.1:0-964 GCF_002162155.2 Triticum dicoccoides
AACCCGGAGACGCGTGCCACCTCTTCGGACATGCCACAACACCACCCCGCATGTATGAGGGCCCGGTACGATGCTCCGGTGGCATTGCTACCCCCAGGGCCCCCGTCCCGGCTAACCCTGTAGCGTTTGACCACGGGATCTAGCCCTTTGACTTTGCACGGACGGGCTTTGACCAGTGGACCTCTCCACCCGGTTGTGTTAGGTCGGCCCAGAGGAACACTTTGGAGCAACATCCGGGCCAAACCCACAGCTACATCCACTCCGTGTAGACCCGACGCGTCCGTTTCCCCCCTCCAGGTGTCGGCGGCGGCGGCGTCCGTGAGGGGGGGGGGCACACCCCAGAGACGCGTGCTGGGCGTTTGCAACCGCCTCAACACTTCTAGATTTGTGAGAGGCCGCCTACGCAAGATTTGACGGTATGCTAGCCCCCGGAGGCCGCCGGCCACAGTCGTAGACGTGCGAAGAGCAATCCGCGTAGAGGGAAGTGTTCAGATACTTCTCCATCACAAAAAATTACGAAAAATTACCATCAGTCCTATAGCACATGTGCCCACGTTGTGTAAAAAACTCATGATTTTATCGCGCTCCAAGTATTTAATAATATTCACGCTGCATCGTTACCGCAGAACGTCTACTACCGTTTCTTTGCCGTCCGTGAGGGGGGGCCACAACCCGGAGACGCGTGCCGCCTCTTCGGACATGCCACAACACCACCCCGCATGTATGAGGGCCCGGTACGACGCTCCGGTGGCATTGCTACCCCCCCAGGGCCCCCGTCCCGGCTAACCCTGTAGCGTTTGACCACGGGATCTAGCCCTTTGACTTTGCACGGACGGGCTTTGACCAGTGGACCTCTCCACCCGGTTGTGTTAGGTCGGCCCAGAGGAACACTTTGGAGCAACATCCGGGCCAAACCCACAGCTACATCCACTCCGTGTAGACCCGACGCGTCCGTTTCCCCCCT
>NW_021285839.1:0-1597 GCF_002162155.2 Triticum dicoccoides
AGAATCTACGCAATAGACCTAGCTCATGATGCCACTGTTGGGGAACGTAGCAGAAATTCAAAAATTTTCCTACGTATCACCAAGATCTATCTATGGAGAGACCAGCAACGAGTAGAAAGAGAGTGCATCTACATACCCTTGTAGATCGCTAAGCGGAAGCGTTCAAGTGAACGGGGTTGATGGAGTCGTACTCGTCGTGATTCAGATCACCGATGATCCTAGTGCCGAACGGACGGCACCTCCGCGTTCAACACACGTACAGCCCGGTGACGTCTCCCACGCCTTGATCCAGCAAGGAGAGAGGGAGAGGTTGAGGAAGACTCCATCCAGCAGCAGCACAACAGCGTGGTGGTGAAGGAGGAGCGTGGCAATCCTGCAGGGCTTCGCCAAGCACCTACGGGAGAGGAGGAGGTGTCACGGGAGGGAGGGAGGCGCCAAGGGCTCAGGTATAGATGCCCTCCCTCCCCTCCACTATATATAGGGGCAGGGGAGAGGGGGGAGGCACAGCCTTGCCCCCTCCTCCAAGGAAGGGGTGCGGCTAAGGAGGGGGGAGGAGTCCATCCTCCCCAAGGCACCTCGGAGGTGCCTTCCCCTTTTAGGACTCTCCCCTTTTTCCTTTATCTTGGCGCATGGGCCTCTAGGGGCTGGTGCCCTTGGCCCATGTAGGCCAAGGCGCACCCCCTACAGCCCATGTGGCCCTCCGGGGCAGGTGGCCCCACCCGGTGGGCCCCCGGGACCCTTCCGGTGGTCCCGGTACAATACCGATGACCCCGAAACTTGTCCCGATGGCCGAAACAGGACTTCCTATATATAAATCTTTACCTCCGGACCATTCCGGAACTCCTCGTGACGTCCGGGATCTCATCCGGGACTCCGAACAACATTCGGTAACCACATACAAGCTTCCTTTATAACCCTAGCGTCATCGAACCTTAAGTGTGTAGACCCTACGGGTTCGGGAGACATGCAGACATGACCGAGATGTTCTCCGGTCAATAACCAACAGCAGGATCTGGATACCCATGTTGGCTCCCACATGTTCCACGATGATCTCATCGGATGAACCACGATGTCAAGGACTCAATCGATCCCGTATACAATTCCCTTTGTTTAGCGGTATGGTACTTGCCCGAGATTCGATCGTCGGTATACCGATACCTTGTTCAATCTCATTACCGGCAAGTCTCTTTACTCGTTCCGTAACACATCATCCCGTGATCAACCCCTTGGTCACATTGTGCACATTATGATGATGTCCTACCGAGTGGGCCCAGAGATACCTCTCCGTTTACACGGAGTGACAAAATCCCAATCTCGATTCGTGCCAACCCAACAGACACTTTCAGAGATACCCGTAGTGTACCTTTATAGCCACCCAGTTACGTTGTGACGTTTGGCACACCCAAAGCACTCCTACGGTATCCGGGAGTTGCACAATCTCATGGTCTAAGGAAATGATACTTGACATTAGAAAAGCTTTAGCATACGAACTACATGATCTTGTGCTAGGCTTAGGATTGGGTCTTGTCCATCACATCATTCTCCTAATGATGTGATCTCGTTATCAACGACATCCAATGTCCATGGTCAGGAAACC
>NW_021285840.1:0-1887 GCF_002162155.2 Triticum dicoccoides
GGAAAGATAAGTTAGAAGGGTTGATAGATGATTGTGTGCATTCGCACACATGTTGAATCAATAGGATCAAAATGACGGTGTCAAAAGATACTAGTGAATATTGCCAGATATATGGGAAGCATCCATAATGCTAGTAGACAAGTATTTGCAGAGCAATAAAGCTGCTAAGGATTTCGGAGGTTTGAATAGTATTTCAAAGACTTTTGTGAAACACCTGAACAACTGGGATGAGCGGATACTCGGAAGGTGCGAGAAGTTATTCTTAGGGGTATTCAGGTGTCAAAGAACTGCAAGGCAGTAGGCACAAAATGTTCTCAGGGTATCTTGTAATAACAAGATCGACTGAGAATAAAAGTAAGCACGACAGGTGTAAGTATTTATCCATAGGGATATTTCAGTGGTAGGGAATTGCAAAGGCAACGGGCACAAGGTCTCAAGAGAAAATCGGAGAGTATCTTCGAAATCTTCTGGTGCAGTCGGTGATCATCTGGACTGAAGGGCCTCTCCGGGAGAAAGTATTTTCGAGAACCTAATGTTAGATTTTTGTAAAAATCGTTTAACCCGAATAGAAGAGAGTTCAGAATCCCAGAGTAAAGGTCGAGGAGTAAAAGATCCTAGTACCACCCGATGGCGACGTGGGACGGTAGGCACACAGCCAAGTTAGTAAAAGTTTTGCAATGTCTAGACTCGACTTCGGCCAAGGAGTGTGGAAGGGGGATTCCTACAAGCAGTCGGCTCTGATACCAACTTGTGACGCCCCCGATTCAATCGTACACTAATCATGCACGCAAATGTGTACGATCAAGATCAGGGACTCACGGGAAGATATCACAACACAACTCTAAAACTTAAATAAGTCATACAAGCATCATAATACAAGCCAGGGGCCTCGAGGGCTCGAATACAAGTGCTCGATCATAGACGAGTCAGCGGAAGCAACAATATCTGAGTACAGACATAAATTAAACAAGTTTGCCTTAAGAAGGCTAGCACAAACTGGGATACAGATCGAAAGAGGCGCAGGCCTCCTGCCTGGGATCCTCCTAACTACTCCTGGCCGTCATCAGCGGGCTGCACGTAGTAGTAGGCACCTCCGGTGTAGTAGGGGTCGTCGTCGACGGTGGCGTCTGGCTCCTGGACTCCAGCATCTGGTTGCGACAACCAGAAAGAAAGGAAAGGGGAAAAAAGGGGGAGAAAGCAACCGTGAGTACTCATCCAAAGTACTCGCAAGCAAGGAACTACACTACATATGCATGGGTATATGTGTAAGGAGGCCATATCGGTGGACTGAACTGCAGAATGCCAGAATAAGAGGGGGATAGCTAATCCTGTTGAAGACTACGCTTCTGGCAGCCTCCGTCTTGCAGCATGTAGAAGAGAGTAGATTGACGTCCTCCATGTATCATCTTCAAGTAGCATCTCCAAGTAGTATCTCCAAGTATCATCTCCAAGTAGCATCGCATAGCATAATCCTACCCGGCGATCCTCTCCTCGTCGCCCTGTAGAAAAGCGATCACCGGGTTGTCTGTGGAACTTGGAAGGGTGTGTTTTATTAAGTATCCGGTTCTAGTTGTCATAAGGTCAAGGTACAACTCCAAGTCGTCCTGTTACCGAAGATCACGGCTATTCGAATAGATTAACTTCCCTGCAGGGGTGCACCACATAGCCCAACACACTCGATCCCATTTGGCCGGACACACTTTCCTGGGTCATGCCCGGCCTC
The DNA here is from genome assembly GCF_002162155.2 of Triticum dicoccoides. Classification (NCBI taxonomy): domain Eukaryota; kingdom Viridiplantae; phylum Streptophyta; class Magnoliopsida; order Poales; family Poaceae; genus Triticum; species Triticum dicoccoides. The sequence goes on from NW_021285840.1 coordinate 1,724, forward strand.
GGAAGATCAACACGTCGCAGCCCCACCTAGGCAAAACAGAGAGGCCAGCACGCCGGTCTAAACCTAAGCGCACAGGGGTCTGGGCCCATCGCCCATAGCACACCTGCATGTTGCGAGGGCGGCCGGAAGCAGAACTAGCCCCCTTAATACAAGAGCAGGCTTAC
>NW_021285841.1:0-1804 GCF_002162155.2 Triticum dicoccoides
GATGAAGACCCCTAGTACCAGTCATCGCATAGGCTCCATAGCCATCGACATCCCAATAAGGGCATCTTCAACAGTTAGTATGTTAGCTTGTTGGTAAAATATGCCATGTCATCAACCAACACCTTAACATACAACACCTTCAATCGGTTGTATCTAGTTTGCCAACAGGATATGAGATAATAAATAAGGTCATCTCTCATTCTACATTGTACTTGTGCAGAGGGTGTTTGATCATGTACAACAACCTTCCTCTTTTTCCTTATTTATTGTATGACACATCATCAAAAATCCTATATGGCAAAGTCTACCAACAACTATCTTACAACCATTGAAGATGCCCTAAGCAGGACATGTCCGGCACCAAACCGCGCCTGGCCGGAACCAAAGTCCTCTTGGGCATGATAGCCGCCGCGCTGGCCAACATCATTTGACCCACTTCCACGGCATGTTGCATGCTCCCTCGCATCCGTGTGCGCTCCTAACGCCGACGGCCTTGCAGTGGACGGCACCTGAGGAGGCAGAGGACCGTCACGGCTGTTTTCCATGACCATAGCGATGAAGTTGCGGGAGTCAACAGACGCCGACAAAACCCAAATGTGTGTCGCACGTTCGCGTCCAACCCTCCCGAACCCTAGCTTAGCATGTCGAAGCACTTTAGGTGAAGGGCCGCTTGCCCAACCACAACGCGATCAGGCGCTGCGAGCCGCACTTCTCTTGCAGGCTGAACCCTAAGTCCGGACCCACTAGATCGAGCATCCACGATTGGGAAAACACATGAAATCAGTAATTAAAGAGTACTCTTTGCAAACATCGCTACCACCTCCTCAGGTTGCGACAAGTGTCGCAATGCATGTCTGCAAGTGCGCATTTGTCATAATGTAGGAGTTTTTTCCTTTTTTCAGATTTGTATATTCAAAAAATTGTATCATCTAAATCATGCATTCAAATTATGAACCATTTACACCATTTGATTCCTCATTTCCAGATATTCAAAACTAGGTCTCATAGGGAATATTCGTTTCTGAGCTCACGCTCAGCTGGACTTGATATCTTCACCATTCTTTTTTTTTGCGTTCGAATTGAGAGCTTTTATTCAACAAAATAACTCCTAGCATCATCAGCCAAGAGGCTGGTGAGTAGGAAAGAAGGACTAGAACCTGTCCAGCTCTCGGTGACCATCAGCGAGCAAGCATGCTTCGCGCATAGATGGGCCGACATGTTGGCAGATCTACTTACATGTTGAATAACAAAGAAAGCAAAATGAGTAGCTAGCTCTCCAATCTCTAAGAATAAAGGTGCCACTATAGAAAGACTATTGTGGCGAGTATTCCAGAGGTTGACAACCTCTATGCAGTCTGTCTCCATTATCACATGTGAGAAACCTCGCAAGCTTGCAAAGATGACACCGTGACGGAGCGCCAGGGCCTCACCGATGAATGGATTCGTCACCCCCTCATGGGGTTTACTCCAAGCTCCCAACAAAGCCGAGGCTGAACGTGCGACACCTCCCGCTCCTGCCTTGTTGGAGTCTATGTTTATAGCCGCATCTGTATTGATTTTGACAAACTCACCTTCTGGCGGCCTCCACCCATGTCCAGGAAGGATCGAGTCATGTGAACAGGGGATGTCAAGTACCGCCAAATCTTCTCTGATGCGTCTCACTATTGTAAGAGGATCAAGCTTCTCTCCATCATGTGTGATTCGGTTCCTAGAGTGCCAAACCGCCCACATTACAGAGATCATTTGCGCCCTCTCCACCACTGTGAACTGACTATCACAAATCAAGTCCTTAGCCCATGTATCT
>NW_021285842.1:0-10092 GCF_002162155.2 Triticum dicoccoides
TATTATTCTAGTGCCGAAAAAGGATGGTACATCACGTATGTGTGTTGATTGTAGAGGCATTAATAATATTACTATTCGTTATCGTCATCCTATTCCTAGGCTAGATGATATGCTTGATGAATTGAGTGGCTCTACAATATTCTCCAAAGTTGATTTGCGTAGTGGCTACCATCAAATTCGTATGAAATTGGGAGATGAATGGAAAACAGCATTTAAAACTAAGTTTGGATTATATGAGTGGTTAGTCATGCCTTTTGGGTTAACTAATGCACCTAGTACTTTCATGAGATTAATGAACGAAGTTTTACGTGCTTTCATTGGACGATTTGTGGTAGTTTACTTTGATGACATATTGATTTATAGCAGATCTTTGGAGGAACATTTGGAACATTTACGTGCTGTTTTTATTGCTCTACTTGATGCACGTTTGTTTGGTAACCTTGGGAAGTGCACCTTTTGCACCGACCGAGTATCTTTTCTTGGCTATGTTGTTACTCCACAGGGAATTGAAGTTGATAAAGCCAAGATTGAAGCTATTGAGAGTTGGCCGCAGCCCAAAACGGTCACACAAGTGAGGAGTTTTCTTGGCCTCGCTGGATTCTATAGGCGTTTTGTGAGAGATTTCAGCACCATTGCTGCACCTCTCAATGAGCTTACAAAGAAAGATGTGCCTTTTCTTTGGGGTACCGCACAGGAAGAAGCCTTCACGATACTGAAAGATAAGTTGACACATGCTCCTTTACTCCAACTTCCTGATTTTAATAAGACTTTTGAGCTTGAATGTGATGCTAGTGGAATTGGATTAGGAGGTGTGTTATTACAAGATGGCAAACCTGTTGCATACTTTTCTGAAAAATTGAGTGGGCCTAGTCTGAATTATACTACTTATGATAAGGAATTATATGCTCTTGTTCGGACTTTAGAAACATGGCAACATTATTTATGGCCCAAAGAATTTGTTATACATTCTGATCATGAATCATTGAAACATATTAAAAGTCAAGCTAAACTGAATCGTAGACATGCTAAATGGGTTGAATTCATTGAGACTTTCCCTTATGTCATTAAACACAAGAAGGGAAAAGAAAATGTTATTGCTGATGCTTTGTCTCGTCGCTATACTATGCTTTCACAACTTGACTTCAAAATATTTGGTTTGGAGACCATCAAAGATCAATATGTGCATGATGCTGATTTTAAAGATGTAATGCAGAATTGTAAAGAAGGAAGAATGTGGAACAAGTTTGTCGTTAACGATGGATTTGTGTTTCGTGCTAACAAGCTATGCATTCCAGCTAGCTCCGTTCGTCTTTTGTTGTTGCAGGAGGCGCATGGAGGAGGATTAGTGGGACACTTTAGCGTGAAGAAGACGGAGGACGTACTTGCTACACATTTCTTTTGGCCAAAGATGAGACGGGATGTTGAGCGTTTTATTGCTCGATGCACTACATGTCAAAAAGCAAAGTCACGACTCAATCCTCATGGTTTATATATGCCTTTGCTTGTACCTAGTGTTCCTTGGGAGGATATATCTATGGACTTTGTTTTAGGTTTACCTCGAACAAAGAAGGGGAGGGATAGCATATTTGTTGTCGTGGATAGATTCTCGAAAATGGCACACTTTATACCATGTCATAAAAGCGATGATGCTGTTAATGTTGCTGATTTGTTCTTTCGTGAAATTATTCGCTTGCATGGTGTGCCAAATACTATTGTTTCAGATCGTGATACTAAATTTCTTAGCCACTTTTGGAGATGTTTATGGGCTAAGTTGGGGTCTAAACTGCTTTTTAGTACTACTTGTCACCCCCAAACTGATGGACAAACTGAAGTAGTCAATAGAACGTTGTCTACTATGCTTAGGGCTGTTTTGAAGAATAATAAGAAAATGTGGGAGGAATGCTTGCCTCATATTGAATTTGCTTATAATCGTTCATTGCATTCTACTACTAAGATGTGCCCTTTTGAAGTTGTGTATGGTGTCCTACCTCGTGCACCTATTGATTTGTTGCCTCTTCCATCTTCGGAGAAGGTTAATTTTGATGCTAAACAACGTGCTGAATTGATTTTAAAAATGCATGAGTTAACTAAGGAAAACATTGAGCGTATGAATGCTAAATATAAACTTGCTGGAGATAAGGGTAGAAAACATGTTGTGTTTGCACCTGGAGATCTTGTTTGGTTACATTTGCGTAAGGATAGATTTCCTGATTTGCGCAAATCAAAGCTAATGCCACGTGCTGATGGTCCCTTTAAGGTGTTTGATAGAGGCAAAGGTGTCCCGTCTTTCGATGAGATGATGGATATCGCTTTGGTGGCAGTCGACTTTGACGATCCGACTACGAACGTGCGTGGACGTCGCGCCTTAGCAATCGCTAAACCAACTCCGAGAGGTTATTGACCACGCCGGAGCACGATCAACCTGACCACGAGGGTCTGTTTCCTTCGAGCAAACGAAGAACAAGCAAGAAACTGAGATTGCAATCTGGATATTGCGAATATAAGATGAAAGCTTTATTGATCAAGGTGGGGTTCTGTGACGTCTTTGTCTGGTCGTTGAACACAAACGAAGTACGCGAAGTTGCAGCTATAGCGAACTTTTAATCTAAACAAAACCCAAAGTCTAAACGATGCCCTAAGGGCTGTATATATGGAGGAAGAGGGGGGGAATTTCGTGGCCCTTGGTGGAGGGGTCCGAAATCAACCCTATCTCTTGTTTCCCCACACATACGGACTCTAAAAATAGCCTATACTTATGTATTTCGAAATTACATGGGCCTGGCCCAATAATAAGGTGACGCAGCACCTAAAATAGCCTCGGGACGAAATTTATGAAGTGGCATCTTGTATATTTCGTCCAAGGCTTCATGCACCCATTATGGTGGCTTCAAAGTCCTGAAATCATCACTTGTAACTCCGTTCTTGTTTCCCTTGCGCATGCCATCATCTCCATGCTTGTTCTTGCTCCAATGTTCATCCTTCTCCAACCTAGGCCCTTCATTTGTAAGCAAAACAAATGTATCCAATTTAGGCAGCATCATATTCTCATGAACATTAGAATCATTACCAAGAAACGAAAGTACCTGGTAATTTAGTTGGCGTGCACGAGCTCTAGTAATTGGTCCAGTATGTATAGCAGCAGGGGCTGTGGGTGTAACAATTGTATTGATGTCCTCATCAGTTTTGAGTCAGGTATGTCTGTGCAGTCCGAATCTGAATCCAGAACGTGAGAGACTTGGACTCTATCTTCTCTTGGGCCAAAAGTGACGTGAGAGAACTTTTTGGACAGCAAATAAACATCTCTTTCTTCCTTATCTTCATATGTGGATTGTACAAATGTCCCATACACCTGCAATTAGACAAAACACAAAAGTGTGTGAAGTATTTTTATTCTGGATAACATAAATAGATTATTGAATAGTTTGCACTAGAATTCACCTGACAAATATGCATATATGCAATATTTTTGGTCATATCCAAGGTAGTCATGTCCTCATCATCCTCCCCTTCTTGAAAATAAAGCCGTCCTCGGCATTGCTTAATCTGAAATGTGGCTAACAAAAGAGACAAGGTGTACATGTTGTATATGTATATATCATCCATTTTTACTTCCCTTGATTTTTGCATATATGACACATGAGTAGATGAGTAACTTGCATAGTTCATAAAATCTAAAGCCAAAAAATTAGCAAAAGAAGTAGAAGGCATGAAAATATTGCAACTCAGTTTGCACATATAAGTGAAGCTCTTATTCATTTCAAAAGATTGACAATGTTCATCATTAAACCATCCCAACATTGGTGAATAAACCTTACTTGCATCAAATTTACATGCTACAACATGCTTAAATAAGCAAACATGCAATAAGTCATTCAACACAGAATCATCACCAAGATTAGAGGTCATATCAAAATGATTAAACATTGGTTCTTTTGCATCAATAGTTAATTCAATGGGTGCACTCAAAATTATTGGTATTTCAGTTGTTTCATCACATGGCAAAGTCAAATTATCAACGTAGTCCTCTAAAATAGGTGGTGTGATCAAAGTAGTGGGTAGCTCATCAGATGGTGCATTCAAATTGACAAGGCATTCATCATTCTCATGTATAGATGGAAGATCAGTACCTTTGTCATTACCTCTTATGATCAACTCAGATGATGTAGCCACTCTCGGGGGCGATGTGTCACATGGTGGAGGTGATGTAGTCCTGACAACAACGGATGTGGTTGTCATAGTATGCCTAGTAGTTGAAGGAACAATCATATCAACTCTTGGAATGTGCACCGTGCGCTTGTTCTCCTCGTGGCCAACACGTCGTTTTATTTCCTGTTCAGCTTTACAAGCAAGATGAAACAAATGGTCCATAGGATAACACTCTTCATGAATTAGTATCTCTTGAATATCACGGTTTAATCCTCCCCAAAATCTATCCATAAAATCATCTTCACTTTCTTCTAAAGAGGAATGCAACAAGGTAGTTTGTAAATCATCATAATATTTTGTTACAGTTTCACTACCTTGTTTTAAGTGTTGCAACTTCTTAATCATGTCACGAGTATAGTAAGCAGGGACGAAAGTATGTCGCATGGCAAGTTTCAAATCATCCCAAGTAGTAGGTATATAATCAGGGTGTAACCGACAATATTCACTCCACCAAACCAAAGCATAACCAGTGAAAGAACCAACCGCAACCTTAACCTTTTTATGTTCATCGAAATTATGGGAAGCAAATATATTTTTTATGTCGAACTCCCATTCAATATATAAAGCAGGTTTAAAACGGCCATTAAATGGTGGTATAGATACATTAACTTGATCATGTGCATTTGGATGTTTGTGCACCTCTCGTGACGGTTGTGGTATTTGCAAAGGTGGTGGCACGTCTCCCGCGATCGACAAAGCCCATGAATTGACTCTGGATCCTGTCATGATTAGTAGAACAAGAAACAAAACCCAAAAATAATGTTCCTATAACTACTAGGATGTGGTGGTAAAACGCTCACAGTAAAGCAAATATCAATGTCTTATGATGAGGACATCAATACAATTGTTACACCCACAGCCCCTGCTGCTATACATACTGGACCAATTACTAGAGCTCGTGCACGCCAACTAAATTACCAGGTACTTTCGTTTCTTGGTAATGATTCTAATGTTTATGAGAATATGATGCTGCCTAGATTGGATACATTTGTTTTGCTTACAAATGAAGGGCCTAGCTTGGAGAAGGATGAACATTGGAGCAAGAACAAGCATGGAGATGATGGCATGCGTCAGGGAAACAAGAACGGAGTTACAAGTGATGATTTCAGGACTTTGAAGCCACCATAATGGGTGCATGAAGCCTTGGACGAAATATACAAGATGCCACTTCATAAATTTCGTCCCGAGGCTATTTTAGGTGCTGCGTCACCTTATTATTGGGCCAGGCCCATGTAATTTCGAAATACATAAGTATAGGCTATTTTTAGAGTCCGTATGTGTGGGGAAACAAGAGATAGGGTTGATTTCGGACCCCTCCACCAAGGGCCACGAAATTCCCCCCCTCTTCCTCCATATATACAGCCCTTAGGGCATCGTTTAGACTTTGGGTTTTGTTTAGATTAAAAGTTCGCCATAGCTGCAACTTCGCGTACTTCGTTTGTGTTCAACGACCAGACAAAGGCGTCACAGAACCCCACCTTGATCAATAAAGCTTTCATCTTATATTCGCAATATCCAGATTGCAATCTTAGTTTCTTGCTTGTTCTTCGTTTGCTCGCAGGAAACAGACCCTCGTGGTCAGGTTGAACGTGCTCCGGCGTGGTCAATAACCTCTCGGAGTTGGTTTAGCGATTGCTAAGGCGCGACGTCCTCGCACGTTCGTAGTCGGATCGTCAAAGTCAACTTCCACCAAAGCGATATCCATCATCTCATCGAAAGATCGGGACCCTCGCCTCTATCACCACTCATATAATCCAAACTTAGTTTTAAATGTTGTTTTCCATTCATCTCCCAATTTCATACGAATTTGATGGTAGCCACTACGCAAATCAACTTTGGAGAATATTGTAGAGCCACTCAATTCATCAAGCATATCATCTAGCCTAGGAATAGGATGACGATAACAAATAGTAATATTATTAATGCCTCTACAATCAACACACATACGTGATGTACCATCCTTTTTCGGCACTAGAATAATAGGAACAGCACAAGGACTAAGGGATTCGCGTATATAACCTTTGTCGAGAAGCTCTTGTACTTGACGCATAATCTCCTTCGTCTCCTCTGGATTGGTACGGTATGGTGCACGGTTTGGCAGTGAAGCACCGGGAATTAAGTCGATCTGATGCTCAATCCCTCGAATAGGTGGTAATCCCGGTGGCACATCTTATGGAAAGACGTCAGCGAACTCCTGCAAAATGTTAGTGATAGCAGGAGGCAAAGAGGAAGGCACGTCCTCGTATGAAAATAATGCCTCTTTGCACACAAAAGCATAGCAAACAGATTTGCTGAAATCTAGCTCATCAATATCAGATTTGGTGGCAAATAAACATGCACTTTTCAATTTAATTTCAGAAGCAACACTAGATGGTTTATTATTAGGCTTCATTTGTTGCTCAAATTCTTTTGCCACAATCTGATTTTCACTCTTATTCTTCTGTTGTTGTGCTTTATTAGCTCTATGAATATCATCTTTCAAAATAGAATCAGGAGTCATAGGAAGCAAAGTAATATTTTTATCCTTATGAACAAGAGTATACTGATTGTTTCTACCATGGTGTACAGATTTTTTATCAAATTGCCATGGTCTACCAAGTAATAAGGAACATGCTTGCATAGGTACCACATCACAATCAACATAATCAGCATATGTAGATATACTAAAATGCACACGAACAGTACGTGTTACCTTAACCTTGCCGCTGTTGTTGAACCATTGGATGTAGTAAGGATGTGGATGTGGTCTTGTGGTGAGAGAAAGCTTCTCCACCATCTCCATGCTAGCCAAGTTGTTGCAGCTCCCTCCATCTATGATGACGCGCACAGACCGTTCTTTCACAACTCCCTTGGTATGGAACAAATTGTGCCTCTGATTTTGGTCAGCTTGTGTGACCTGCACACTCAAAACACGTTGAGCAACTAAACTTTCATACCTGTCAGCGTCTTCAGGAGCCATGTATTGCGTCTCATGATTAGAATCATCTCCACCATGTTCTTCACGTGTAATAAGAGCCAAAGTCTCCTCATCATAGTCACTAGCGGACTCATATCCACCATCCGCGGTAGCAATCATCACACGCGGAGATTTGCATTCTCTCGCATAATGACCTTGTGACGCCCCCGATTTAATCGTACACTAATCATGCACGCAAATGTGTACGATCAAGATCAGGGACTCACGGGAAGATATCACAACACAACTCTACAATTAAAATAAGTCATACAAGCATCATAATACAAGCCAGGGGCCTCGAGGGCTCGGATACAAGTGCTCGATCATAGACGAGTCAGCGGAAGCAACAATATCTGAGTACAGACATAAGTTAAACAAGTTGCCATAAGATGGCTAGCACAAACTGGGATACAGATCGAAAGAGGCGCAGGCCTCCTGCCTGGGATCCTCCTAAACTACTCCTGGTCGTCGTCAGCGGGCTGCACGTAGTAGTAGGCACCTCCGGTGTAGTAGGGGTCGTCGTCGACGGTGGCGTTTGACTCCTGGACCCCAGCATCTGGTTGCGACAACCAGAAAGAAAGGAAAGGGGAAAAAGGGGGGAGAAAGCAACCGTGAGTACTCATCCAAAGTACTCGCAAGCAAGGAGCTACACTACATATGCATGGGTATATGTGTAAGAAGGCCATATCAGTGGACTGAACTGCAGAATGCCGGAATAAGAGGGGGATAGCTAATCCTGTCGAAGACTACGCTTCTGGTAGCCTACGTCTTGCAGCATATAGAAGAGAGTAGATTGTAGTCCTCCAAGTAGCATCTCCAAGTAGCATCTCCAGTAGCATCGCATAGCATAATCCTACCCGGCAATCCTCTCCTCGTCGCCCTGCGGAAAAGCGATCACCGGGTTGTCTGTGGAACTTGGAAGGGTGTGTTTTATTAAGTATCCGGTTCTAGTTGTCATAAGGTCAAGGTACAACTCCAAGTCGTCCTGTTACCGAAGATCACGGCTATTCGAATAGATTAACTTCCCTGCAGGGGTGCACCACATAGCCCAACACGCTCGATCCCATTTGGCCGGACACACTTTCCTGGGTCATGCCCGGCCTCGGAAGATCAACACGTCGCAGCCCCACCTAGGCAAAACAGAGAGGCCAGCACGCCGGTCTAAACCTAAGCGCACAGGAGTCTGGGCCCATCGCCCATAGCACACCTGCACGTTGCGAGGGCGGCCGAAAGCAGACCTAGCCTAGTGGCGTTCCAGTCCAATTCGGCGCGCGCCGCTCCGTCGCTGACGTCTGAAGTGCTTCGGCTGATACCACGACGTCGGGATACCCATAACTACTCCCACGTAGATGGTTAGTGCGTATAGGCTCGTAGCCAGACTCAGATCAAATACCAAGATCTCGTTAAGCGTGTTAAGTATCCGCGAATGCCGAACAGGGCCAGGCCCACCTGTCTCCTAGGTGGTCTCAACCTGCCCTGTCGCTCCGCCACAAAGTAACAGTCGGGGGCCGTCGGGAACTCAGGCCCACCTCTACCGGGATGGAGCCACCTGTCCTTTCAGCCCCCTCGTCAGAATCACTTGCGGGTACTCAATGAGCTGACCCGACTTTAGTCACCATCTGTATAGTATGTATGTATGTATAGTATATACCCGTGATCACCTCCCAAGTGATCACGGCCCGATAGTATAGCAAGGCAGACTGACAAGAATGTAGGGCCAATGATGATAAACTAGCATCCTATACTAAGCATATAGGATTGCAGGTAAGGTATCAACAGATGTAGCGACAATGTCAGGCTATGCATCAGAATAGGATTAACGAAAGCAGTAACATGCTACACTACTCTAATGCAAGCAGTATAGAGTAGAATAGGCGATATCTGGTGATCAAGGGGGGGGCTTGCCTGGTTGCTCTGGCAAGAGAGAGGGGTCGTCAACTCCGTAGTCGAACTGATCAGCAGCAGCGTCGGTCTCGTAGTCTACCGGAGAGAAGAGGGGGAAGAAATAATGAATACAAAGCAAACAAAGTATCACAACATATAACAAGGCAATACGCGGTGTTCGGTGTGCCCTAACGCGGTAGTAGGTGATACCGGTGAAGGGGGGAAAACATCCGGGAAAGTATTCCCGGGGTTTCGTGTTTCCGGGCAGAGGAGCCGGAGGGGGGGAAAGTTGCGAGTTCGATAGGTTAGGGGGGTGTGGCGGACGAACGGGTTGCGTATCCGGAATCGTCTCGTCGTTCTGAGCAACTTTCATGTACAAAGTTTTTCGATCCGAGCTACGGTTTACCTTATATTAATTTTAAAAGCTTTAAATCATTTTTAGGATTTATTTAATTAATTTAATCAACATTATCCAGAATAGTGTCTGCTGACGTCATCATGATGTCAGCATGACGTCAGCAGTTGACTTGGTCAACCTGACAGGTGGGTCCCACCTGTTAGGGATTGTTTAGCTAATTAACAATTAGGGTAACTATTTATTAGGTTAATTAATCTTAATTAGTTAAACTAAACAAGATTAGATAAGTTAATTAATTAGTTAATTAATTAAATTAATTAATTAATTAATTAATTTTATTATTAATTTATTTATTATATATATATATATTTTAATTCTTTTTTTTTAATCGTTCTGGGGCTGGGGCCCCTCTGGTCAGTGGCCCGAAGGGGTCTTAGCGGGCGGGTGGGCTTGCGGGCGTCCGACCCAGGAGAGGGTCTAGTGGCACAGACGGGCGCCGGCGCCGGGCGACGACCGGAACCGCGGCGAGGGTGGCCGGAATGGGGCGGCGCCGGCGATGCTGGGCAGCGGGGGGGTGCGGCAGAGGTAGGAGCTGCCGCAGCAGTGGCGGGCGATGCGAAGGCAGGCGGGCACGACGGCCGCTGCGGTCATGCACGCACGGGGAGGAGGAAAGTGGGGGCGCGTGCGG
>NW_021285842.1:10808-59428 GCF_002162155.2 Triticum dicoccoides
GATAAGGGAGGCGTGGGGGGAGGCCGGTTGGGCCTGGGGCCGAAAGGGCCGGCCTGCTGGGCCGGAGCCCAGTGGGGGGGACTCTCTCTCCCTTTTTTTTTGTTTTCTGTTTTCTTTTTATTTATTTTCTTTTCTGTTTTTATTTATTTATAAACACTTAGGCATTTTATAAAATTGTGAACCTTACACCATAATTATCTATGCAATATTTGGTTCACTCCGAACATTTTAGTTTTAATATTTGAAAACTTTTATTGTTTGCCTATCTTTGAATTTGAATTTGAATCGGTTTCGAACTAACTCGAGATTAGCAACTATAAACGAGGTGACGTGGCACCATTAGCAGAGGATCACTGTAGCTTAATTACCCGGGCGTCACAGACCTCCTCCCTTACAACGATGACAAATAATATCACTTGTGTGCCCTGTTGATGCCATGGAAGAAGAAGAACTCCGTGCAGGCCCAGCAGGTGCGCTCTTGGCAGGTAATGGTGGTTGTGCCTGTTTTCTTGTATCACGACTGGAGGAGGCACCTAATTGAGGTGCTGGTGCAGTTGAAGTAGAAGATGCACGCGGTGTCCACGATGAAGGTCGGCCTGCAGAAAAGTTAGTTCGCTCCAATGCTTGTCGATCCTGCACTTCACGTTCAGCTTTACAAGCAAGATGGAATAAACGAGTGATATTAGTATACTCCTTATAGTCTAGAATGGTCTGAATCTCTCTATTTAATCCACCCAGAAAACGTGCAAGCATACCTTCATTCTCCTCAACAATACCACATCTAATCATGCCAGTTTGTAATTCCTGATAATATTCTTCTACAGAATTTTTTCCTTGTCTTAAGCGCTGTAATTTTTGAAGCAATTCACGTTGATAATATGGTGGAACCCAACGAGTACGCATAGCAGTTTTCAAAGCAGCCCAAGTAGCGGGAATAGGATATAATCTACAATGTTCAGACCACCATACACATGCAAAACTAGTGAAAGCACAAACAGCAGCAGCAACCCGTCTCTCCTCGGGATATTGTAAACATGTAAAACGTTGTTCAGTTTCTAACTCCCAAGTAAGATATATATCAGGAACATATCTACCCCAAATGGTGGAATATTCAATTTCAGTTTAGGAATATGGACATCATCTCGTACCTGAGGTGGTGGTGCGGGCCTACCATTACGAATATATACCTGAGGTCGACCTGGTGGTGGTGGTGCTGGTGGCTGCACGTAGTTCAGATTTTGATCAACCTCATCCTCATAATCTCCCACATAATCATCATCCTCCTGGGTACCAGCAGCAGCAGTAGCAGGAGCCAAAGAAGCACCAACAGCAGTAGCAGCGGCACCAGAATGTTGTCCTGGCTCAATAGGAACACGCTGTGCTCGTCCATACTGATTCGGAAGGGGGCGTAGTTGTTGTTGTTGCAGAGGTGCGACAGGTGCAGCCGGTGGTGGAAGACGCGCAAGCAGTTCATTAAATCTGTTATCGAGCTTTGTTTCGAACGTCTTCTCAAGGCCAGTAATCTTCTCCATGGCCTCTTCAAAATTATTCAGCACATCTTGCACCTGTTCAGTCATCATGTGCTGAAACTTATCATGAAGCTCCTTGTTCGATAAATTCTCCCAGTCAATCTAGTCGGCTTGTGATCCTGGCATGGTTAGCAGCAATAGAAACAAACAAGAATATGATCCTACAGACTACGAACAAGTGGTGGTGGTGGGTGTCACAAATCCGTCAAGCAAACCTCAAATTCTTACCAGTTCTTACCCAGCAGAAGGTGGTGATCGGCAACCGTTGTAGTCAAAACTCTCAAAGCTTGGATAGAGCGATTACCAGGGAGAGTCAAACGCACGGCGTAGATGTATGTGGAGCTGGGAAGGCTTATAATATGGTAGCAAAAAGGGTCAGCAATAATCAATTCAGAGATGCAAAGTTGAATAAACGCTCAACGACGGTACTGTGCTGGTCCTAGGCTAGACTGTGCTAGAGACGCGAGCCTAGAACACCAAGAAAATCACGGCGCGGCACGTAAACAAGGGAAAAGCACACTCTGAATTTTTTTTCGCTCTTTTTTTTTGCGCTCTCTTTTTTTTGCGCTGCTTTTTTTTTGCGAAAAATCACTATAATGGCGAGTGTCTCAAAACTCTTCCTAGCTCAAACGGACAGGATGGGCACGAATTTTTTCGACCAATTTTTTTTTTTCGACTGCCCGGACCCAAAAACTGGAAACGGGTCAAAAAAAACTTCCTATAATGGCACCTGTCTCAAAACACTCAGAAACACCTAAAAATAGGATAGCCAGAAATTTTTTCGAAAAATGCGTTTTCGAAAAATTTTGGGCCTAAACGGAGCGTGGCTACCCGACTCTGGCAAGGAAACACGAATTTTTTCGACCATTTTTTTTTTCCGAAACCTACTCTGGCAAGGAAACACGAATCGGAATCTAGATGGATCTCGAAAACAAACCTAATATGCAAGGAACTCGGATTGGTGGTTGATATATGGTGGTGCTATATGGCAGCGGTGGTGGTAGCGGTGGTAGTATATGGATATGGATCGATGGTGGTATATGGACACGGATTGGTGGTGGTATATGGATACGGATTCGGAGCGGTGGCGGATAAGCGGTGGTGGTTGATGGCAGGGGCGATGATGATGGTGCGGCGGCGGCGTGACAACTTATGACCAGAACTCGAAACTCTAAAAGACTAGACTCTAAGACCAGCAACTAGACACGACGATGCAACCACAAATTCAACAAAGCAAAACCCTAAAAAGATTATGCAAAGGCTTAGATTGGTTCGGATATGATGAACTAACCCTAATTTTTTTTGTGGTTTTTTCGTAGACTGTAGGTATGAAGAACAGACTCGATCTAAACTACGAAAAACTGTAAAATCTCACCGAGCAACCTGGAAATCTGATACCATTTGATAGAGGCGGAGGTGTCCCGTCTTTCGATGAGATGATGGATTTTGCTTTGGTGGAAGTCGACTTTGACGATCCGACTACGAACATGCGAGGACGTCGCGCCTTAGCAATCGCTAAACCAACTCCGAGAGGTTATTGACCACGCCGGAGCACGATCAACCTGACCACGAGGGTCTGTTTCCTTCGAGCAAACGAAGAACAAGCAAGAAACTGAGATTGCAATCTGGATATTGCGAATATAAGATGAAAGCTTTATTGATCAAGGTGGGGTTCTGTGACGCCTTTGTCTGGTCGTTGAACACAAACGAAGTACGCGAAGTTGCAGCTATGGCGAACTTTTAATCTAAACAAAACCCAAAGTCTAAACAGTGCCCTAAGGGCTGTATATATGGAGGAAGAGGGGGGAATTTCGTGGCCCTTGGTGGAGGGGTCCGAAATCAACCCTATCTCTTGTTTCCCCACACATACGGACTCTAAAAATAGCCTATACTTATGTATTTCGAAATTACATGGGCCTGGCCCAATAATAAGGTGACGCAGCACCTAAAATAGCCTCGGGACGAAATTTATGAAGTGGCATCTTGTATATTTCGTCCAAGGCTTCATGCACCCATTATGGTGGCTTCAAAGTCCTGAAATCATCACTTGTAACTCCGTTCTTGTTCCCCTTGCGCATGCCATCATCTCCATGCTTGTTCTTGCTCCAATGTTCATCCTTCTCCAAGCTAGGCCCTTCATTTGTAAGCAAAACAAATGTATCCAATTTAGGCAGCATCATATTCTCATGAACATTAGAATCATTACCAAGAAACGAAAGTACCTGGTAATTTAGTTGGTAATTCTCATGAACATTAGAATCATTACTAGAGATGGTAATTTAGTTGGCATGCACGAGCTCTAGTAATGATTCTAATGTTCATGAGAATATGATGCTGCCTAAATTGGATACATTTGTTTTGCTTACAAATGAAGGGCCTAGCTTGGAGAAGGATGAACATTGGAGCAAGAACAAGCATGGAGATGATGTCATGCGCAAGGGGAACAAGAACGGAGTTACAAGTGATGATTTCAGGACTTTGAAGCCACCATAATGGGTGCATGAAGCCTTGGACGAAATATACAAGATGCCACTTCATAAATTTTGTCCCGAGGCTATTTTAGGTGCTGCGTCACCTTATTATTGGGCCAGGCCCATGTAATTTCGAAATACATAAGTATAGGCTATTTTTAGAGTCCGTATGTGTGGGGAAACAAGAGATAGGGTTGATTTCGGACCCCTCCACCAAGGGCCACGAAATTCCCCCCTCTTCCTCCATATATACAGCCCTTAGGGCATCGTTTAGACTTTGGGTTTTGTTTAGATTAAAAGTTCGCCATAGCTGCAACTTCGCGTACTTCGTTTGTGTTCAACGACCAGACAAAGGCGTCACAGAACCCCACCTTGATCAATAAAGATTTCATCTTATATTCGCAATATCCAGATTGCAATCTTAGTTTCTTGCTTGTTCTTCGTTTGCTCGCAGGAAACAGACCCTCGTGGTCAGGTTGATCGTGCTCCGGCGTGGTCAATAACCTCTCGGAGTTGGTTTAGCGATTGCTAAGGCGCGACGTCCTCGCACGTTCGTAGTCGGATCGTCAAAGTCGACTTCCACCAAAGCGATATCCATCATCTCATCGAAACACGGGACACCTCCGCCTCTATCAAATGGTATCAGATTTCCAGGTTGCTCGGTGAGATTTTACAGTTTTTCGTAGTTTAGATCGAGTCTGTTCTTCATACCTACAGTCCACGAAAAAGCCACAAAAAAAATTAGGGTTAGTTCATCATATCCGAACCAATCTGAGCCTTTGCATAATCTTTTTAGGGTTTTGCTTTGTTGAATTTGCGGTTGCATCGTCGTGTCTAGTTGCTGGTCTTATAGTCTAGTCTTTTAGAGTTTCGAGTTCTGGTCAAAAGTTGTCACGCCGCCGCCGCACCATCATCATCGCCCCTGCCATCTACCACCACCGCTTATCCACCACCGCTCCGAATCCGTATCCATATACCACCACCGATCCATATCCATATACTACCACCGCTACCACCACAGCTGCCATCTACCACCACCATATATCCACCACCAATCCGAGTTCCTTGCATATTAGGTTTGTTTTCGAGATCCATCTAGATTCCGATTCGTGTTTCCTTGCCGGAGTAGGTTTCGGGAAAAAAAAAGAAAAAAAAAGTCGGGTAGCCACGCTCCGTTTAGGCCCAAAATTTTTCGAAAACGCATTTTTTGAAAAAATTTCTGGCTATCCTATTTTTAGGTGTTTCTGAGTGTTTTGAGACAGGTGCCATTATAGGAAGTTTTTTTTGACCTGTTTCCAGTTTTTGGGTCCGGGCAGTCGGAAAAAAAAATTTGGTCGAAAAAAAAATTTCGTGCCCATCCTGTCAGTTTGACCTAGGAAGAGTTTTGAGACACTCGCCATTATAGTGATTTTTCGCAAAAAAAAGAGCGAAAAAAAAATTCAGAGTGTGCTTTTCCCTTGTTTACGTGCCGCGCCGTGATTTTCTTGGTGTTCTAGGCTCGCGTCTCTAGCACAGTTGATAGAGGCGAGGGTGTCCCGATCTTTCGATGAGATGATAAGTATCGATTTGGTGGAGACGACTTTGACGATCCGACTACAAACGTGCACGACGTTGCGCCTTAGCAATCGCTAAACCAATCTCCTGAGGTTACTGACGATGCCGGAAGCACGGTCAGCCTGACCACGAAGGTCTATTCCTGCAAGCAATCGAAGAACGAGCAAAAATATGATAAAGCAATCTGAATATTGCAAATATATATGAGGTATTGATAATGGTGGGGATCCGTAAGCGGTCTTGGTCTGGTCGTTGGACACAAACGAAGTACATGAAGTTACAGTGGCTAACTTTTAACTAAACAAATCCCAAGGAAAAGCTACTAGATGGATCTACTTATATAGGAGCAAGGGGTGGCGGCCAAGGAGGTGGGAGGACGTCCCAAGGCAGCCTAAAACTAAATCTAGGTCGTACAAGGCCAATGGGCCCAAGTGGAGGTGATGTAACACCTTTGGACTTGTAGTTTGACTCGGATTCTGCTGTAGCATCAGATTGTTTCGTCCACAACTCAACGCTCCGGACGAATTTGAAGGTGATTCCAATTGGGTTGGAAAGTGCGCGAAATCTAGTTTCCAACCAAAAAAGAATCACCCAATTCGGAGTCCGTATGAAAAACTTGTGTGCGTTTTGAGTTAGGTGTGTCTGTGCAGTCCGAATCTGAATCCAGAACGTGAGAGACTTGGACTCTATCTTCTCTTGGGCCAAAAGTGACGTGAGAGAACTTTTTGGACAGCAAATAAACATCTCTTTCTTCCTTATCTTCATATTTGGATTGTACAAATGTCCCATACACCTGCAATTAGACAAAACACAAAAGTGTGTGAAGTATTTTTGTTCTGGATAACATAAATAGATTATTGAATAGTTTGCACTAGAAATCACCTGACAAATATGCATATATGCAATATTTTTGGTCATATCCAAGGTAGTCATGTCCTCATCATCCTCCCCTTCTTGAAAATAAAGCCGTCCTCGGTGTTGCTTAATCTGAAATGTGGCTAACAAAAGAGACAAGGTGTACATGTTGTATATGTATATGTGATCCATTTTTACTTCCCTTGATTTTTGCATATATGACACATGAATAGATGAGTAACTTGCATAGTTCATAAAATCTAAGGCCAAAAAATTAGCACAAGAAGTAGAAGGCATGAAAATATTGCAACTCAGTTTGCACATATAAGTGAAGCTCTTATTCATTTCAAAAGATTGACAATGTTCATCATTAAACCATCCCAACATTGGTGAATAAACCTTACTTGCATCAAATTTACATGCTACAACATGCTTAAATAAGCAAACATGCAATAAGTCATTCAACACAGAATCATCACCAAGATTAGAGGTCATATCAAAATGATTAAACATTGATTCTTTTGCATCAATAGTTAATTCAATGGGTGCACTCAAAATTGTTGGTATTTCAGTTGTTTGATCACATGGCAAAGTCAAATTATCAACGTAGTCCTCTAAAATAGGTGGTGTGATCAATGTAGTGGGTAGCTCATCAGATGGTGCATTCAAATTGACAAGGCATTCATCATTCTCATGTAGAGATGGAAGATCAATACCTTTGTCATTACCTCTTATGATCAACTCAGATGATGTAGCCACTCTCGGGGGCGATGTGTCACATGGTGGAGGTGATGTAGTCCTGACAACAACGGATGTGGTTGTCATAGTATGCCTAGTAGTTGAAGGAACAATCATATCAACTCTTGGAATGTGCATGGTGCGCTTGTTCTCCTCGTGGCCAACACGTCGTTTTATTTCCTGTTCAGCTTTGCAAGCAAGATGAAACAAATGGTCCATAGGATAACACTCTTCATGAATTAGTATCTCTTGAATATCACGGTTTAATCCTCCCCAAAATCTATCCACAAAATCATCTTCACTTTCTTCTAAAGAGGAATGCAACAAGGTAGTTTGTAAATCATCATAATATTTTGTTACAGTTTCACTACCTTGTTTTAAGTGTTGCAACTTCTTAATCATGTCACGAGTATAATAAGCAGGGACGAAAGTATGTCGCATGGCAAGTTTCAAATCATCCCAAGTAGTAGGTATATAATCAGGGTGTAACCGACAATATTCACTCCACCAAACCAAAGCATAACCAGTGAAAGAACCAACCGCAACCTTAACCTTTTTATGTTCATTGAAATTATGGGAAGCAAATATATTTTTTATGTCGAACTCCCATTCAATATATAAAGCAGGTTTAAAATGGCCATTAAATGGTGGTATAGATACATTAACCTGATCATGTGCATTTGGATGTTTGTGCACCTCTCGTGACGGTTGTGGTATTGGCAAAGGTGGTGGCACGTCTCCCGCGATCGACAAAGCCCATGAATTGACTCTGGATCCTGTCATGATTAGTAGAACAAGAAACAAAACCCAAAAATAATGTTCCTATAACTACTAGGATGTGGTGGTAAAACGCTCACAGTAAAGCAAATATCAATGTCTTACAAGTTCTTACCATGCAGCAGGCGGTGATCGGCAACCAGCGGTGTCAAGTAACTCTGAATATTGAGTAAAGCGATTGCCAGGGGAGCGTACGTATACACGGTGTAGAAATATGTGGAGCTGGGTTGGCTATATATGGTAGCAAAAGATTAGCAATAATCAATTCAAAGATGCAATGTTGAATAAACGCTCAACGACGGTACTGTGCTGGTCCTAGGCTAGACCGTACTAGAGACGCGAGCCTAGAACACTAATGAGGTCACGGCGTAGCACAACTAGCATCAATGAAGGATACTAAGTAGCTCTTGACAGCAAGATATAAGTGAATATCACAACGGCAGTGAAGATAATGATGAAAAACAACTGCCAAGCAGGATATACAACAACTCTCTCTCCAACTTTCCTCTTGAAAAGTTTAAGACAATTTTCTGATAAATTCTTTCAAAGAATGCTATTAACTCAAGCTTTCCAATGCAAAAAGAATCACTCAATTCCGAGTTTGATGAGGACATGACTACCTTGGATATGACCAAAAATATTGCATATATGCATATTTGTCAGGTGATTTCTAGTGCAAACTATTCAATAATCTATTTATGTTATCCAGAACAAAAATACTTCACACACTTTTGTGTTTTGTCTAATTGCAGGTGTATGGGACATTTGTACAATCCACATATGAAGATAAGGAAGAAAGAGATGTTTATTTGCTGTCCAAAAAGTTCTCTCACGTCACTTTTGGCCCAAGAGAAGATAGAGTCCAAGTCTCTCACGTTCTGGATTCAGATTCGGACTGCACAGACATACCTGACTCAAAACGCACACAAGTTTTTCATACGGACTCCGAATTGGGTGATTCTTTTTGCATTGGAAACTAGATTTCGTGCACTTTCCAACCCAATTGGAATCACCTTCAAATTCGTCCGGAGCGTTGAGTTGTGGACGAAACAATCTGATGCTGCAGCAGAATCCGAGTCAAACTACAAGTCCAAAGGTGTTACATCACCTCCACTTGGGCCCATTGGCCTTGTACGACCTAGATTTAGTTTTAGGCTGCCTTGGGACGTCCTCCCACCTTCTTGACCGCCACCCCTTGTGATAGAGGCAAAGGTGTCCCGTCTTTCGATGAGATGGTGGATTTCGCTTTGGTGGAAGTCGACTTTAACGATCCGACTACGAACGTGCGAGGACGTCGCGCCTTAGCAATCGCTAAACCAACTCCGAGAGGTTATTGACCACGCCGGAGCACGATCAACCTGACCACGAGGGTCTGTTTCCTGCGAGCAAACGAAGAACAAGCAAGAAACTGAGATTGCAATCTGGATATTGCGAATATAAGATGAAAGCTTTATTGATCAAGGTGGGGTTCTGTGACGCCTTTGTCTGGTCGTTGAACACAAACGAAGTACGCGAAGTTGCAGCTATGGCGAACTTTTAATCTAAACAAAACCCAAAGTCTAAACGATGCCCTAAGGGCTGTATATATGGAGGAAGAGGGGGGGAATTTCGTGGCCCTTGGTGGAGGGGTCCGAATCAACCCTATCTCTTGTTTCCCCACACATACGGACTCTAAAAATAGCCTATACTTATGTATTTCGAAATTACATGGGCCTGGCCCAATAATAAGGTGACGCAGCACCTAAAATAGCCTCGGGACGAAATTTATGAAGTGGCATCTTGTATATTTCGTCCAAGGCTTCATGCACCCATTATGGTGGCTTCAAAGTCCTGAAATCATCACTTGTAACTCCGTTCTTGTTCCCCTTGCGCATGCCATCATCTCCATGCTTGTTCTTGCTCCAATGTTCATCCTTCTCCAAGCTAGGCCCTTCATTTGTAAGCAAAACAAATGTATCCAATTTAGGCAGCATCATATTCTCATAAACATTAGAATCATTACCAAGAAACGAAAGTACCTGGTAATTTAGTTGGCGTGCACGAGCTCTAGTAATTGGTCCAGTATGTATAGCAGCAGGGGCTGTGGGTGTAACAATTGTATTGATGTCCTCATCAGTGCACCTCTCGTGACGGTTGTGGTATTTGCAAAGGTGGTGGCACGTCTCCCGCGATCGACAAAGCCCATGAATTGACTCTGGATCCTGTCATGATTAGTAGAACAAGAAACAAAACCCAAAAATAATGTTCCTATAACTACTAGGATGTGGTGGTAAAACGCTCACAGTAAAGCAAATATCAATGTCTTACAAGTTCTTACCATGCAGCAGGCGGTGATCGGCAACCAGCGGTGTCAAGTAACTCCGAATATTGAGTAAAGCGATTGCCAGGGGAGCGTACGTATACACGGTGTAGAAATATGTGGAGCTGGGTTGGCTATATATGGTAGCAAAAGATTAGCAATAATCAATTCAAAGATGCAATGTTGAATAAACGCTCAACGACGGTACTGTGCTGGTCCTAGGCTAGACCGGACTAGAGACGCGAGCCTAGAACACTAATGAGGTCACGGCGTAGCACAACTAGCATCAATGAAGGATACTAAGTAGCTCTTGACAGCAAGATATAAGTGAAGATCACAACGACAGTGAAGATAATGATGAAAAACAACTGCCAAGCAGGACATACAACAACTCGCTCTCCAACTTTCCTCTTGAAAAGTTTGAGACAATTTTCTGATAAATTCTTTCAAAGAATGCTACTAACTCAAGCTTTCCAATGCAAAAAGAATCACTCAATTCTGAGTTGATATGAGGAGTCAAAGAATTCTAAAACTGGCCTGAAAAATTGGAACAAGTTGTGTTCACGAAGTTCGGAGGGCAAAAAAACCTACTTAGAAGCCGATTTTGAGGTGTCAAATATTGAACTTGCTTCTGCAACTATTTAGATGCGTCTTGTCGCTATCTTCAATTTGAGTACTCACGGAGCCAAAACTGACTTCGTATGAGGAAGATACGCCTGTTTTACTGAACAGTGCGCAAAACAGATTCCAATCCGAATTCAGGTACGAGATTGATTCTAGATAGATCCAATTTTTTTTTCTCTCTTTTTTTTCTCACGCCTTTTTTTTCTTTTTCTTCTCCCTCTTTTTCTTTTTTTTTTCTTTCCTTTTTTCTCTCTTTTTTTTCTTTATCTTCTTTTTCTCCCTCTTTCCAAGACAAACTAGATAAGATGCAGATTGAATCAAGTGAAGATGTGAACGATCGAAACTATTATTATGACAATGAATGGTGGGTAGCACGTGGTGGAAATTGATGGATGGGTGGTGGACAGCGGAAGAGATAATGATGCAGCGGTGGCGTGACTAATGTGAACAGAACTCGAAACACTAAACGAATTAGACACTAAGACCAGCAACTCGACACGACGATGCAACCGATAATTCAACTATGCAAGCAATGAAAAGAAAATTGCAAAGGCTCGGACTGGCTTGGACCAAGGATGAATAGATCTAACTCTTTTTTGTGGCTTTTTCTTGGACAATAGGTAAGAAAATAAATCTAATCTAGGAAAACTGGAAATTCTCACCGAGCAACCTGAAAACTGATACCACTTGATAGAGGCGAGGGTGTCCCGATCTTTCAATGAGATGATAAGTATCGATTTGGTGGAGACGACTTTGACGATCCGACTACAAACGTGCACGACGTTGCGCCTTAGCAATCGCTAAACCAATCTCCTGAGGTTACTGACGATGCCGGAAGCACGGTCAGCCTGACCACGAAGGTCTATTCCTGCAAGCAATCGAAGAACGAGCAAGAATATGATAAAGCAATCTGAATATTGCAAATATATATGAGGTATTGATAATGGTGGGGATCCGTAAGCGGTCTTGGTCTGGTCGTTGGACACAAACGAAGTACACGAAGTTGCAGTGGCTAACTTTTAACTAAACAAATCCCAAGGAAAAGCTACTAGATGGATCTACTTATATAGGAGCAAGGGGTGGCGGCCAAGGAGGTGGGAGGACGTCCCAAGGCAGCCTAAAACTAAATCTAGGTCGTACAAGGCCAATGGGCCCAAGTGGAGGTGATGTAACACCTTTGGACTTGTAGTTTGACTCGGATTCTGCTGCAGCATCAGATTGTTTCGTCCACAACTCAACGCTCCGGATGAATTTGAAGGTGATTCCAATTGGGTTGGAAAGTGCGCGAAATCTAGTTTCCAACCAAAAAAGAATCACCCAATTCGGAGTCCGTATGAAAAACTTGTGTGCGTTTTGAGTTAGGTGTGTCTGTGCAGTCCGAATCTGAATCCAGAACGTGAGAGACTTGGACTCTATCTTCTCTTGGGCCAAAAGTGACGTGAGAGAACTTTTTGGACAGCAAATAAACATCTCTTTCTTCCTTATCTTCATATTTGGATTGTACAAATGTCCCATACACCTGCAATTAGACAAAACACAAAAAGTGTGTGAAGTATTTTTGTTCTGGATAACATAAATAGATTATTGAATAGTTTGCACTAGAAATCACCTGACAAATATGCATATATGCAATATTTTTGGTCATATCCAAGGTAGTCATGTCCTCATCAACAGTCTAGCCTAGGACCAGCACAGTACCGTCGTTGAGCATTTATTCAACTTTGCATCTCTGAATTGATTATTGCTGACCCTTTTTGCTACCATACTATAAGCCTTCCCAGCTCCACATACATCTACGTCGTGTGTTTGACTCTCCCTGGTAATCGCTCTATCCAAGCTTTGAGAGTTTTTGACTACAACGGTTGCCGATCACCGCCTGCTGCTGGGTAAGAACTGGTAAGAATTTGAGATTTGCTTGACGGATTTGTGATACACCACCACCACTTCTTAGTAGTCTGTAGGATCATATTCTTGTGTGTTTCTATTGCTGCTAACCATGCCAGGATCACAAGCCGACGAGATTGACTGGGAGAACTTATCGAACAAGGAGCTTCATGATAAGTTTCAACAAATGATGACTGAACAGGTACAAGATGTGCTGAACAATTTTGAAGAGGCCATGGAGAAGATCACTGGCCTTGAGAAGACGTTCGAAACAAAGCTCGATAACAGATTTAATGAACTGCTTGCGCGTCTTCCACCACCGGCTGCACCTGTCGCACCTCTGCAACAACAACAACTACGCCCCCTTCCGAATCAGTATGGACGAGCACAGCGTGTTCCTATCGTGCCAGGACAAAATTCTGGTGCCGCTGTTACTGCTGTTGGTGCTTCTTTGGCTCCTGCTACTGCTCCTGCTGGTACCCAAGAGGATGATGAGTATGCGGGCGATTATGAGGATGAGGTTGATCAAAATCAGATCTACGAGCAGCCACCAGCACCACCACCAGCAGGTCGACCTCAGGTATATATTCGTAATGGTAGGCCTGCACCACCACCTCAGGTATGAGATGATGTCCATATTCCTAAACTGAAATTGAATATTCCACCATTTGAGGGTAGATATGTTCCTGATATATATCTTACTTGGGAGTTAGAAACTGAACAACGATTTACATGTTTACAATATCCTGAGGAGACGAGTTGTTGCTGCTGTTTGTGCTTTCACTAGTTTTGCATGTGTATGGTGGTCTGAACATTGTAGATTATATCCTATTCCAACTACTTGGGCTGCTTTGAAAACTGCTATGCGTATGCGTTGGGTTCCACCATATTATCAACGTGAATTGCTTCAAAAATTGCAGCGTTTAAGACAAGGAAAAAATTCTGTAGAAGAATATTATCAGGAATTACAAACTGGCATGATTCGATGTGGTATTGTTGAGGAGAATGAAGCTATGCTTGCACGTTTTCTGGGTGGATTAAATAGAGAGATTCAGACCATTCTAGACTATAAGGAGTATACTAATATCACTCGTTTATTCCATCTTGCTTGTAAAGCCGAACGTGAAGTGCAGGATCGACAAGCATTGGCGCGAACTAACTTTTCTGCAGGCCGACCTTCCTCATGGATGCCGCGTGCATCTCCTACTTCAACTGCACCAGCACCTCAATCAGGTGCCTCCTACAGCCATGATTCAAGAAAACAGGAACAACCACCATTATCTGCCAAGAGCGCACCTGCGGGGCCTGCACAGCGTTCTTCTTCTTCCATGGCATCAACAGGGCACACAAGTGATATTATTTGTCGTCGTTGTAAGGGAGGAGGTCATTATGCGAGGGAATGCAAATCTCCGCGTGTGATGATTGCTACCGCGGATGGTGGATATGAGTCCGCTAGTGACTATGATGAGGAGACATTGGCTCTTATTACACGTGAAGAACATGGTGGAGATGATTCTGATCTGAGATGCAATACATGGCTCCTGAAGACGCTGACAGGTATGAATGTTTAGTTGCTCAACGTGTTTTGAGTGTGCAGGTCACACAAGCTGAGCAAAATCAGAGGCACAATTTGTTCCATACCAAGGGAGTTGTGAAGGAACGTTCTGTGCGCGTCATAATAGACGGAGGGAGCTGCAACAACTTGGCTAGCATGGAGATGGTGGAGAAGCTTTCTCTCACCACAAGACCACATCCACATCCTTACTACATCCAATGGTTCAACAACAGCGGCAAGGTTAAGGTAACACGTACTGTTCGTGTGCATTTTAGTATCTCCACATATGCTGATTATGTTGATTGTGATGTGGTACCTATGCAAGCATGTTCCTTATTACTTGGTAGACCATGGCAATTTGATAAAAATTCTGTACACCATGGTAGAAACAATCACTATACTCTTGTTCATAAGGATAAAAATATTACTTTGCTTCCTATGACTCCTGATTCCATTTTGAAAGATGATATGAATAGAGCTAATAAAGCACAACAGGAGAAGAATAAGAGTGAAAATCAGATTGTGGCAAAAGAATTTGAGCAACAAATGAAGCCTAATAATAAACCATCTAGTGTTGCTTCTGAAATTAAATTGAAAAGTGCATGTTTATTTGCCACCAAATCTGATATTGATGAGCTAGATTTCAGCAAATCTGTTTGCTATGCTTTTGTGTGCAAAGAGGCATTATTTTCATTCGAGGACGTGCCTTCCTCTTTGCCTCCTGCTGTCACTAACATTTTGCAGGAGTTCGCTGACGTTTTTCCACAAGACGTGCCACCGGGATTACCGCCTATTCGAGGGATTGAGCATCAGATTGACTTAATTCCCGGTGCTTCACTGCCAAACCGTGCACCATACCGTACCAATCCAGAGGAGACGAAGGAGATTATGCGTCAAGTACAAGAGCTTCTCGACAAAGGTTATATACGCGAATCCCTTAGTCCCTGATACCACTTGATAGAGGCGGAGGTGTCCCGTCTTTCGATGAGATGATGGATTTCGCTTTGGTGGAAGTCGACTTTGACGATCCGACTACGAACGTGCGAGGACGTCGCGCCTTAGCAATCGCTAAACCAACTCCGAGAGGTTATTGACCACGCCAGAGCACGATCAACCTGACCACGAGGGTCTGTTTCCTGCGAGCAAACGAAGAACAAGCAAGAAACTGAGATTGCAATCTGGATATTGCGAATATAAGATGAAAGCTTTATTGATCAAGGTGGGGTTCTGTGACGCCTTTGTCTGGTCGTTGAACACAAACGAAGTACGCGAAGTTGCAGCTATGGCGAACTTTTAATCTAAACAAAACCCAAAGTCTAAACGATGCCCTAAGGGCTGTATATATGGAGGAAGAGGGGGAAATTTCGTGGCCCTTGGTGGAGGGGTCCGAAATCAACCCTATCTCTTGTTTCCCCACACATACAGACTCTAAAAATAGCCTATACTTATGTATTTCGAAATTACATGGGCCTGGCCCAATAATAAGGTGACGCAGCACCTAAAATAGCCTCGGGACGAAATTTATGAAGTGGCATCTTGTATATTTCGTCCAAGGCTTCATGCACCCATTATGGTGGCTTCAAAGTCCTGAAATCATCACTTGTAACTCTGTTCTTGTTCCCCTTGCGCATGCCATCATCTCCATGCTTGTTCTTGCTCCAATGTTCATCCTTCTCCAAGCTAGGCCCTTCATTTGTAAGCAAAACAAATGTATCCAATTTAGGCAGCATCATATTCTCATGAACATTAGAATCATTACCAAGAAACGAAAGTACCTGGTAATTTAGTTGGCGTGCACGAGCTCTAATAATTGGTCCAGTATGTATAGCAGCAGGGGCTGTGGGTGTAACAATTGTATTGATGTCCTCATCACGGTGCTTCACTGCCAAACCGTGCACCATATCGTACCAATCCAGAGGAGACGAAGGAGATTATGCGTCAAGTACAAGAGCTTCTCGACAAAGGTTATATACGCGAATCCCTTAGTCCTTGTGCTGTTCCTATTATTCTAGTGCCGAAAAAGGATGGTACATCACGTATGTGTGTTGATTGTAGAGGCATTAATAATATTACTATTCGTTATCGTCATCCTATTCCTAGGCTAGATGATATGCTTGATGAATTGAGTGGCTCTACAATATTCTCCAAAGTTGATTTGCGTAGTGGCTACCATCAAATTCGTATGAAATTGGGAGATGAATGGAAAACAGCATTTAAAACTAAGTTTGGATTATATGAGTGGTTAGTCATGCCTTTTGGGTTAACTAATGCACCTAGTACTTTCATGAGATTAATGAACGAAGTTTTACGTGCTTTCATTGGACGATTTGTGGTAGTTTACTTTGATGACATCTTGATTTATAGCAGATCTTTGGAAGAACATTTGGAACATTTACGTGATGTTTTTATTGCTCTACGTGATGCACGTTTGTTTGGTAACCTTGGGAAGTGCACCTTTTGCACCGACCGAGTATCTTTTCTTGGCTATGTTGTTACTCCACAGGGAATTGAAGTTGATAAAGCCAAGATTGAAGCTATTGAGAGTTGGCCGCAGCCCAAAACGGTCACACAAGTGAGGAGTTTTCTTGGCCTCGCTGGATTCTATAGGCGTTTTGTGAGAGATTTCAGCACCATTGCTGCACCTCTCAATGAGCTTACAAAGAAAGATGTGCCTTTTCTTTGGGGTACTGCACAGGAAGAAGCCTTCATGGTATTGAAAGATAAGTTGACACATGCTCCTTTACTCCAACTTCCTGATTTTAATAAGACTTTTGAGCTTGAATGTGATGCTAGTGGAATTGGATTAGGAGGTGTGTTATTACAAGATGGCAAACGTGTTGCATACTTTTCTGAAAAATTGAGTGGGCCTAGTCTGAATTATTCTACTTATGATAAAGAATTATATGCTCTTGTTCGGACTTTAGAAACATGGCAACATTATTTATGGCCCAAAGAATTTGTTATACATTCTGATCATGAATCTTTGAAACATATTAAAAGTCAAGCTAAACTGAATCGTAGACATGCTAAATGGGTTGAATTCATTGAGACTTCCCTTATGTCATTAAACACAAGAAGGGAAAAGAAAATGTTATTGCTGATGCATTGTCTCGTCGCTATACTATGCTTTCACAACTTCACTTCAAAATATTTAGTTTGGAGACCATCAAAGATCAATATGTGCATGATGCTGATTTTAAAGATGTAATGCAGAATTGTAAAGAAGGAAGAATGTGGAACAAGTTTGTTGTTAACGATGGATTTGTGTTTCGTGCTAACAAGCTATGCATTCCAGCTAGCTCCGTTCGTCTTTTGTTGTTGCAGGGGGCGCGTGGAGGAGGATTAATGGGACACTTTGGCGTGAAGAAGACGGAGGACGTACTTGCTACACATTTCTTTTGGCCAAAGATGAGACGGGATGTTGAGCGTTTTATTGCTCGCTGCACTACATGTCAAAAAGCTAAGTCACGACTCAATCCTCATGGTTTATATATGCCTTTGCCTGTACCTAGTGTTCCTTGGGAGGATATATCTATGGACTTTGTTTTAGGTTTACCTCGAACAAAGAAGGGGAGGGATAGCATATTTGTTGTCGTGGATAGATTCTCGAAAATGGCACACTTTATACCATGTCATAAAAGCGATGATGCTGTTAATGTTGCTGATTTGTTCTTTCGTGAAATTATTCGCTTGCATGGTGTGCCAAATACTATTGTTTCAGATCGTGATACTAAATTTCTTAGCCACTTTTGGAGATGTTTATGGGCTAAGTTGGGGACTAAACTGCTTTTTAGTACTACTTGTCACCCCCAAACTGATGGACAAACTGAAGTAGTCAATAGAACGTTGTCTACTATGCTTAGGGCTGTTTTGAAGAATAATAAGAAAATGTGGGAGGAATGCTTGCCTCATATTGAATTTGCTTATAATCGTTCATTGCATTCTACTACTAAGATGTGCCCTTTTGAAGTTGTGTATGGTTTCCTACCTCATGCACCTATTGGTTTGTTGCCTCTTCCATCTTCGGAGAAGGTTAATTTTGATGCTAAACAACGTGCTGAATTGATTTTAAAAATGCATGAGTTAACTAAGGAAAACATTGAGCGCATGAATGCTAAATATAAACTTGCTGGAGATAAGGGTAGAAAACATGTTATGTTTGCACCTGGAGATCTTGTTTGGTTACATTTGCGTAAGGATATATTTCCTGATTTGCGCAAATCAAAGTTAATGCCACATGCTGATGGTCCCTTTAAGGTGTTAGAGAAAATAAATGATAATGCATATAAACTTGAGCTGCCTGCAGATTTTGGGGTT
This sequence comes from Triticum dicoccoides, assembly GCF_002162155.2. NCBI lineage: Eukaryota > Viridiplantae > Streptophyta > Magnoliopsida > Poales > Poaceae > Triticum > Triticum dicoccoides. The sequence continues at coordinate 29,412 of NW_021285842.1, forward strand.
AGTCCCACTTTTAACATTGCAGATTTGAAGCCTTATTTGGGTGAGGAAGATGAACTTCCGTCGAGGACGACTTCATTTCAAGAAGGGAAGGATGATGAGGACATCAATACAATTGTTACACCCACAGCCCCTGCTGCTATACATACTGGACCAATTACTAGAGCTCGTGCATGCCAACTAAATTACCAGGTACTTTCGTTTCTTGGTAATGATTCTAATGTTCATGAGAATATGATGCTGCCTAAATTGGATACATTTGTTTTGCTTACAAATGAAGGGCCTAGCTTGGAGAAGGATGAACATTGGAGCAAGAACAAGCATGGAGATGATGCCATGTGCAAGGGGAACAAGAACGGAGTTACAAGTGATGATTTCAGGACTTTGAAGCCACCATAATGGGTGCATGAAGCCTTGGACGAAATATACAAGATGCCACTTCATAAATTTCGTCCCGAGGCTATTTTAGGTGCTGCGTCACCTTATTATTGGGCCAGGCCCATGTAATTTCGAAATACATAAGTATAGGCTATTTTTAGAGTCCGTATGTGTGGGGAAACAAGAGATAGGGTTGATTTCGGACCCCTCCACCAAGGGCCACGAAATTCCCCCCTCTTCCTCCATATATACAGCCCTTAGGGCACCGTTTAGACTTTGGGTTTTGTTTAGATTAAAGTTCGCCATAGCTGCAACTTCGCGTACTTTGTTTGTGTTCAACGACCAGACAAAGGCGTCACAGAACCCCACCTTGATCAATAAAGCTTTCATCTTATATTCGCAATATCCAGATTGCAATCTTAGTTTCTTGCTTGTTCTTCGTTTGCTCGCAGGAAACAGACCCTCGTGGTCAGGTTGATCGTGCTCCGGCGTGGTCAATAACCTCTCGGAGTTGGTTTAGCGATTGCTAAGGCGCGACGTCCTCGCACGTTCGTAGTCGGATCGTCAAAGTCGACTTCCACCAAAGCGATATCCATCATCTCATCGAAAGACGGGACACCTTCGCCTCTATCAGACCGAGTATCTTTTCTTGGCTATGTTGTTACTCCACAGGGAATTGAAGTTGATAAAGCCAAGATTGAAGCTATTGAGAGTTGGCCGCAACCCAAAACGGTCATACAAGTGAGGAGTTTTCTTGGCCTCGCTGGATTCTATAGGCGTTTTGTGAGAGATTTCAGCACCATTGCTGCACCTCTCAATGAGCATACAAAGAAAGATGTGCCTTTTCTTTGGGGTACCGCACAGGAAGAAGCCTTCTCGGTATTGAAAGATAAGTTGACACATGCTCCTTTACTCCAACTTCCTGATTTTAATAAGACTTTTGAGCTTGAATGTGTTGCTATGGAATTGGATTAGGCGGTGTGTTATTACAAGATGGCAAACCTGTTGCATACTTTTCTGAAAAATTGAGTGGGCCTAGTCTGAATTATTCTACTTATGATAAAGAATTATATGCTCTTGTTCGGACTTTAGAAACATGGCAACATTATTTATGGCCCAAAGAATTTGTTATACATTCTGATCATGAATCTTTGAAACATATTAAAAGTCAAGCTAAACTGAATCGTAGACATGCTAAATGGGTTGAATTCATTGAGACTTTTCCTTATGTCATTAAACACAAGAAGGGAAAAGAAAATGTTATTGCTGATGCATTGTCTCGCGCTATACTATGCTTTCACAACTTGACTTCAAAATATTTGGTTTGGAGACCATCAAAGATCAATATGTGCATGATGCTGATTTTAAAGATGTAATGCAGAATTGTAAAGAAGGAAGAATGTGGAACAAGTTCGTCGTTAACGATGGATTTGTGTTTCGTGCTAACAAGCTATGCATTCCAGCTAGCTCCGTTCGTCTTTTGTTGTTGCAGGAGGCGCATGGAGGAGGATTAATGGGACACTTTGGCGTGAAGAAGACGGAGGACGTACTTGCTACACATTTCTTTTGGCCAAAGATGAGACGGGATGTTGAGCGTTTTATTGCTCGATGCACTACATGTCAAAAAGCTAAGTCACGACTCAATCCTCATGGTTTATATATGCCTTTGCCTGTACCAAGTGTTCCTTGGGAGGATATATCTATGGACTTTGTTTTAGGTTTACCTCGAACAAAGAAGGGGAGGGATAGCATATTTTTTGTCGTGGATAGATTCTCGAAAATGGCACACGTTATACCATGTCATAAAAGCGATGATGCTGTTAATGTTGCTGATTTGTTCTTTCATGAAATTATTCGCTTGCATGGTGTGCCAAATACTATTGTTTCAGATCGTGATACTAAATTTCTTAGCCACTTTTGGAGATGTTTATGGGCTAAGTTGGGGACTAAAGTGCTTTTTAGTACTACTTGTCACCCCCAAACTGATGGCCAAACTGAAGTAGTCAATAGAACATTGTCTACTATGCTAAGGGCTGTTTTGAAGAGTAATAAGAGAATGTGGGAGGAATGCTTGCCTCATATTGAATTTGCTTATAATCGTTCATTGCATTCTACTACTAAGATGTGCCCTTTTGAAGTTGTGTATGGTTTCCTACCTCGTGCACCTATTGATTTGTTACCTCTTCCATCTTCGGAGAAGGTTAATTTTGATGCTAAACAACATGCTGAATTGATTTTAAAAATACATGAGTTAACTAAGGAAAACATTGAGCGTCTGAATGCCAAATATAAACTTGCTGGAGATAAGGGTAGAAAACATGTTGTGTTTGCACCTGGAGATCTTGTTTGGTTACATTTGCGTAAGGATAGATTTTCTGATTTGCGCAAATCAAAGCTCATGCCACGGGCTGATGGTCCCTTTAAGGTGTTAGAGAAAATAAATGATAATGCATATAAACTTGAGCTGCCTGCAGATTTTGGGGTTAGTCCCACTTTTAACATTGCAGATTTGAAGCCTTATTTGGGTGAGGAAGATGAGCTTCCGTCGAGGACGACTTCATTTCAAGAAGGGGAGGATGATAAGGACATCAATACCATTGTTACACCCACAGCCCCTACTGCTACATATACGGGACCAATTACTAGAGCTCGCGCACGCCAATTAAATTATCAGGTACTTTCGTTTCTTGGTAATGATTCTAATGTTCATGAGAATATGATGCTGCCTAAATTGGATACATTTGTTTTGCTTACAAATGAAGGGCCTAGCTTGGAGAAGGATGAACATTGGAGCAAGAACAAGCATGGAGATGATGCCATGCGCAAGGGGAACAAGAACGGAGTTACAAGTGATGATTTCAGGACTTTGAAGCCACCATAATGGGTGCATGAAGCCTTGGACGAAATATACAAGATGCCACTTCATAAATTTCGTCCCGAGGCTATTATAGGTACTGCGTCACCTTTTTATTGGGCCAGGCCCATGTAATTTCGAAATACATAAGTATAGGCTATTTTTCGAGTCCGTATGTGTGGGGAAACAAGAGATAGGGTTGATTTCGGACCCCTCCACCAAGGGCCACGAAATTCCCCCTCTCTTCCTCCATATATACAGCCCTTAGGGCACCGTTTAGACTTGGGGTTTGTTTAGATTAAAAGTTCGCCATAGCTGCAACTTCGCGTACTTCGTTTGTGCTCAACGACCAGACAAAGGCGTCACAGAACCCCACCTTGATCAATAAAGCTTTCATCTTATATTCGCAATATCCAGATTGCAATCTCAGTTTCTTGCTTGTTCTTCGTTTGCTCGCAGGAAACAGACCCTCGTGGTCAGGTTGATCGTGCTCCGGCATGGTCAATAAACTCTCGGAGTTGGTTTAGCGATTGCTAGGGCGCGACGTCCTCGCACGTTCGTAGTCGGATCGTCAAAGTCGACTGCCACCAAAGCGATATCCATCATCTCATCGAAAGACGGGACACCTTTGCCTCTATCACCCCCTGGTAGGGACAAACGTACCTTTCTACAGATGATCTATGATCCGGGCAATCTCATTTGACCGTAAATTGAAGAAAATCCAGCAGCTATATGCCTTATTCTCCTTGTTTTCGCCGGATGGCATGCTGTAACTCACGCGTGTGAAAGCCAAGAAGAAAAGGGCATTCCTGGCATCGGTCAATATATATGTGGAAACGATATCTCCTCTATAGAGGACAAGAAATTTTGGGGCAATCAGGCAAAAAGCGCACGAGAAAATGAAGTACTTTCAAGGACTGCCATAGAATGGATAGATGTTCACTAAAACGGTCATAATTTTGTCATTCGGAGTCCGTGTCGGACCCATAAGTACTCAAACTGCTCGCGGCGAGTGCGAGAATCCAGAAAATACTCCCCGCTTGCGCTAGGAGGCCCGGAGTGCCCTCAAATATGGCCTTAAGCTGGACTTTTTGGCCCTGAAAGTCAAAGAACATCATTTGTCGCTGTTTTTCAGACAAGTTTTTGAACCCATTGGCACTTCCTTTTGAAGGAAATTCGAGAGATTATGTTGCTTATAGACATTAGCCCCCTTGGTAGGGACAAACGTACCTTTCTGCAGATGCTCTATGATCCGGGCAATCTCATTTGGCCGTAAATTGAAGAAAATCTAGCGGTTATATGCCTTATTCTCCTTGTTTTCGCTGGATGGCATACTGTAACTCACGCGCGTGAAAGCCAAGAACAAAAGGGCATTCCTGGCATCAGTCAATATATATGTGGAAACGATATCTCCTCTATAGAGGACAAGAAATTTTGGGGCAATCAGGCAAAAAGCGCACGAGAAAATGAAGTACTTTCAAGGACTGCCATAGAATGGACAAATGTTCACTAAAACGGTCATAATTTTGCATTCGGAGTCCGTGTTGGACCCATAAGTACTCAAACTGCTCGCGGCGAGCGTGCGAATCCAAAAAATACTTCCCGCTTGTGCCAGGAGGCCCGGAGTGCCCTCAAATACGGACTTAAGCAGGACTTTTTGGCCCTAAAAGTCAAAGAACACCATTCATCGCGGTTTTTCAGACAAATTTCTGAACCCATTGGCACTTCCTTTTGAAGGAAATTCGAGAGATTATGTTGCTTATAGACATTAGCCCCCCTGGTAGGGACAAACGTACCTTTCTGCAGATGCTCTATGATCCGGGCAATCTCATTTGGCCGTAAATTGAAGAAAATCCATCGGCTATATGCCTTATTCTCCTTGTTTTCGCCGGATGGCATGCTGTAACTCACGTGCATGAAAGCCAAGAACAAAAGGGCATTCCTGGGATCGGTCAATATATATGTGGGAACGATATTACCTCTATAGAGGACAAGAAATTTTGGGGCAATCAGGCTAAAAGCGCACGAGAAAGTGAAGTAGTTTCAAGGACTGCCATAGAATGGAGAGATGTTCACTAAAACGATCATAATTTTTTCATTCGGAGTCTGTGTCGGACCCACAAGTACTCAAACATATCGCGGCGAGCGCGCGAATCTAGAAAATACTCCCCGCTAGCGCGAGGAGGCCCAGAGTGCCCTCAAATACGGCCTTAAGCAGGACTTTTTGGCCCTGAAAGTCAAAGAACATCATTCGTCATTGTTTTTTAGACAAGTTTCTGAATCCATTGGCACTTCCTTTTGAAGGAAATTCAAGAGATTATGTTTCTTATAGACATTAGCCCCCCCAGTAGGGACAAATGTACCTTTCTATAGATGCTCTATGATCCGGGCAATCTTATTTGACCGTAAATTGAAGAAAATCCAGCGGCTATATGCCTTATTCTCCTTGTTTTTGCCGGATGGCATGCTGTAACTCACGCGCGTGAAAGACAAGAACAAAAGGGCATTCCTGGCATCGGTCAATATATATGTGGAAACGATATCTCCTCTATAGAGGACAAGAAATTTTGGGGCAATCAGGCAAAAAGCGCACGAGAAAATGAAGTACTTTCAAGGACTGCCATAGAATGGAGAGATGTTCACTAAAACGGTCATAATTTTTTCATTCGGAGTCCGTGTCAGACCCACAACTACTCAAACATATCGCGGCAAGCGCGCGAATCTAGAAAATACTCCCCGCTAGCGCCAGGAGGCCTGGAGTGCCCTCAGATACGGCCATAAGCAGGACTTTTTGGCCCTGAAAGTCAAAGAACATCATTCGTCGTTGTTCTTTAGACAAGTTTCTGAATCCATTGGCACTTCCTTTTGAAGGAAATTCGAGAGATTATGTTTCTTATAGACGTTAGCCCCCTGGTAGGGACAAACATACCTTTCTACAGATGATCTATGATCCGGGCAATCTCATTTGACCGTAAATTGAAGAAAATCCAGCGGCTATATGCATTATTCTCCTTGTTTTCGCCGGATGGCATGCTGTAACTCACGCGTGTGAAAGCCAAGAACAAAAGGGCATTTGATAGAGGCAAAGGTGTCCCGTCTTTCGATGAGATGATGGATATCGCTTTGGTGGAAGTCGACTTTGACGATCCGACTACGAACGTGCGAGGACGTCGCGCCTTAGCAATCGCTAAACCAACTCCGAGAGGTTATTGACCACGCCGGAGCACGATCAACCTGACCACGAGGGTCTGTTTCCTGCGAGCAAACGAAGAACAAGCAAGAAACTAAGATTGCAATCTGGATATTGCGAATATAAGATGAAAGCTTTATTGATCAAGGTGGGGTTCTGTGACGCCTTTGTCTGGTCGTTGAACACAAACGAAGTACGCAAAGTTGCAGCTATGGCGAACTTTAATCTAAACAAAACCCAAAGTCTAAACGGTGCCCTAAGGGCTGTATATATGGAGGAAGAGGGGGGAATTTCGTGGCCCTTGGTGGAGGGGTCCGAAATCAACCCTATCTCTTGTTTCCCCACACATACGGACTCTAAAAATAGCCTATACTTATGTATTTCGAAATTACATGGGCCTGGCCCAATAAAAAGGTGACGCAACACCTATAATAGCCTCGGGACGAAATTTATGAAGTGGCATCTTGTATATTTCGTCCAAGGCTTCATGCACCCATTATGGTGGCTTCAAAGTCCTGAAATCATCACTTGTAACTCCGTTCTTGTTCCCCTTGCACATGGCATCATCTCCATGCTTGTTCTTGCTCCAATGTTCATCCTTCTCCAAGCTAGGCCCTTCATTTGTAAGCAAAACAAATGTATCCAATTTAGGCAGCATCATATTCTCATGAACATTAGAATCATTACCAAGAAACGAAAGTACCTGATAATTTAATTGGCGTGCGCGTGCTCTAGTAATTGGTCCCGTATATGTAGCAGTAGGGGCTGTGGGTGTAACAATGGTATTGATGTCCTCATCATCCTCCCCTTCTTGAAATGAAGTCGTCCTCGACGGAAACTCATCTTCCTCACCCAAATAAGGCTTCAAACCTGCAATGTTAAAAGTGGGACTAACCCCAAAATCTGCAGGCAGCTCAAGTTTATATGCATTATCATTTATTTTCTCTAACACCTTAAAGGGACCATCAGCACGTGGCATTAGCTTTGATTTGCGCAAATCAGGAAATCTATCCTTACGCAAATGTAACCAAACAAGATCTCCAGGTGCAAACACAACATGTTTTCTACCCTTATCTCCAGCAAGTTTATATTTAGCATTCATACGATCAATGTTTTCCTTAGTTAACTTATGCATTTTTAAAATCAATTCAGCATGTTGTTTAGCATCAAAATTAACCTTCTCCGAAGATGGAAGAGGCAACAAATCAATAGGTGCACGAGGTAGGAAACAACTTCAAAAGGGCACATCTTAGTAGTAGAATGCAATGAACGATTATAAGCAAATTCAATATGAGGCAAGCATTCCTCCCACATTTTCTTACTATTCTTCAAAACAGCCCTAAGCATAGTAGACAACGTTCTATTGACTACTTCAGTTTGTCCATCAGTTTGGGGGTGACAAGTAGTACTAAAAAGCAGTTTAGTCCCCAACTTAGCCCATAAAGTGTGCCATTTTCGAGAATCTATCCACGACAACAAATATGCTATCCCTCCCCTTCTTTGTTCGAGGTAAACCTAAAACAAAGTCCATAGATATATCCTCCCAAGGAACACTAGGTACAGGCAAAGGCATATATAAACCATGAGGATTGAGTCGTGACTTAGCTTTTTGACATGTAGTGCATCGAGCAATAAAACGCTCAACATCCCGTCTCATCTTTGGCCAAAAGAAATGTGTAGCAAGTACGTCCTCCGTCTTCTTCACGCCAAAGTGTCCCATTAATCCTCCTCCATGCGCCTCCTGCAACAACAAAAGACGAACGGAGCTAGCTGGAATGCATAGCTTGTTAGCACGAAACACAAATCCATCGTTAACGACGAACTTGTTCCACATTCTTCCTTCTTTACAATTCTGCATTACATCTTTAAAATCAGCATCATGCACATATTGATCTTTGATGGTCTCCAAACCAAATATTTTGAAGTCAAGTTGTGAAAGCATAGTATAGCGGCGAGACAATGCATCAGCAATAACATTTTCTTTTCCCTTCTTGTGTTTAATGACATAAGGAAAAGTCTCAATGATTTCAACCCATTTAGCATGTCTACGATTCAGTTTAGCTTGACTTTTAATATGTTTCAAAGATTCATGATCAGAATGTATAACAAATTCTTTGGGCCATAAATAATGTTGCCATGTTTCTAAAGTCCGAACAAGAGCATATAATTCTTTATCATAAGTAGAATAATTCAGACTAGGCCCACTCAATTTTTCAGAAAAGTATGCAACAGGTTTGCCATCTTGTAATAACACACCACCTAATCCAATTCCACTAGCATCACATTCAAGCTCAAAAGTCTTATTAAAATCAGGAAGTTGGAGTAAAGGAGCATGTGTCAACTTATCTTTCAATACCGAGAAGGCTTCTTCCTGTGCGGTACCCCAAAGAAAAGGCACATCTTTCTTTGTAAGCTCATTGAGAGGTGCAGCAATGGTGCTGAAATCTCTCACAAAACGCCTATAGAATCCAGCGAGGCCAAGAAAACTCCTCACTTGTGTGATCGTTTTGGGTTGCGGCCAACTCTCAATAGCTTCAATCTTGGCTTTATCAACTTCAATTCCCTGTGGAGTAACAACATAGCCAAGAAAAGATACTCGGTCGGTGCAAAAGGTGCACTTCCCAAGGTTACCAAACAAACGTGCATCACGTAGAGCAATAAAAACAGCACGTAAATGTTCCAAATGTTCTTCCAAAGATCTGCTATAAATCAATATGTCATCAAAGTAAACTACCACAAATCGTCCAATGAAAGCACGTAAAACTCCGTTCATTAATCTCATGAAAGTACTAGGTGCATTAGTTAACCCAAAAGGCATGACTAACCACTCATATAATCCAAACTTAGTTTTGAATGATGTTTTCCATTCATCTCCCAATTTCATACGAATTTGATGGTATCCACTACGCAAATCAACTTTGGAGAATATTGTAGAGCCACTCAATTCATCAAGCATATCATCTAGCCTAGGAATAGGATGACGATAACGAATAGTAATATTATTAATGCCTCTACAATCAACACACATATGTGATGTACCATCCTTTTTCGGCACTAGAATAATAGGAACATCACAAGGACTAAGGGATTCGCGTATATAACCTTTGTCGAGAAGCTCTTGTACTTGACGCATAATCTCCTTCGTCTCCTCTGGATTGGTACGGTATGGTGCACGGTTTGGCAGTGAAGCACCGGGAATTAAGTCAATCTGATGCTCAAGCCCTCGAATAGGCGGTAATCCCGGTGGCACGTCTTGTGGAAAGACGTCAGCGAACTCCTGCAAAATGTTAGTGATAGCAGGAGGCAAAGAGGAAGGCACGTCCTCGAATGAAAATAATGCCTCTTTGCACACAAAAGCATAGCAAACAGATTTGCTGAAATCTAGCTCATCAATATCAGATTTGGTGGCAAATAAACATGCACTTTTCAATTTAATTTCAGAAGCAACACTAGATGGTTTATTCTTAGGCTTCATTTGTTGCTCAAATTCTTTTGCCACAATCTGATTTTCACTCTTATTCTTCTCTTGTTGTGCTTTATTAGCTCTATGAATACCATCTTTCAAAATAGAATCAGGAGTCATAGGAAGCAAAGTAATATTTTTATCCTTATGAACAAGAGTATACTGATTGTTTCTACCATGGTGTACAGAATTTTTATCAAATTTCCATGGTCTACCAAGTAATAAGGAACATGCTTGCATAGGTACCACATCATAATCAACATAATCAGCATATGTAGATATACTAAAATGCACACGAACAGTACGTGTTACCTTAACCTTGCCGCTGTTGTTGAACCATTGGATGTAGTAAGGATGTGGATGTGGTCTTGTGGTGAGAGAAAGCTTCTCCACCATCACCATGCTAGCCAAGTTGTTGCAGCTCCCTCCATCTATGATGACGCGCACAGAACGTTCTTTCACAACTCCCTTGGTATGGAACAAATTGTGCCTCTGATTTTGCTCAGCTTGTGTGACCTGCACACTCAAAACACGTTGAGCAACTAAACATTCATACCTGTCAGCGTCTTCAGGAGCCATGTATTGCGTCTCATGATCAGAATCATCTCCACCATGTTCTTCACGTGTAATAAGAGCCAAAGTCTCCTCATCATAGTCACTAGCGGACTCATATCCACCATCCGCGGTAGCAATCATCACACGCGGAGATATGCATTCTCTCGCATAATGACCTCCTCCCTTACAACGACGACAAATAATATCACTTGTGTGCCCTGTTGATGCCATGGAAGAAGAAGATCGTTGTGCAGGCCCCGCAGGTGCGCTCTTGGCAGATAATGGTGGTTGTGCCTGTTTTCTTGTATCACGGCTGGAGGTGGCACCGGATGGAGGTGCTGGTGCAGTTGAAGTAGAAGATGCATGTGGTGTCCATGATGAAGGTCGGCCTGCAGAAAAGTTAGTTCGCCCCAATGCTTGTCGATCCTGCACTTCACGTTCAGCTTTACATGCAAGATGGAATAAACGAGTGATATTAGTATACTCCTTATAGTCTAGAATGGTCTGAATCTCTCTATTTAATCCACCCAGAAAACGTGCAAGCATAGCTTCATTCTCCTCAACAATACCACATCTAATCATGCCAGTTTGTAATTCCTGATAATATTCTTCTACAGAATTTTTCCCTTGTCTTCAACGCTGCAATTTTTGAAGCAATTCACGTTGATAATATGGTGGAACCCAACGCGTACGCATAGCAGTTTTCAAAGCAGCCCAAGTAGTTGGAATAGGATATAATCTACAATGTTCAGACCACCATACACATGCAAAACTAGTGAAAGCACAAACAGCAGCAGCAACTCGTCTCTCCTCAGGATATTGCAAACATGTAAATCGTTGTTCAGTTTCTAACTCCCAAGTAAGATATATATCAGGAACATATCTACCCTCAAATGGTGGAATATTCAATTTCAGTTTAGGAATATGGACATCATCTCGTACCTGAGGTGGTGGTGCAGGCCTACCATTACGAATATATACCTGAGGTCGACCTGCTGGTGGTGGTACAGGTGGCTGCACGTAGTGCTAATTTTGATCAACCTCATCCTCATAATCTCCCACATAATCATCCTCCTCCGCATCAGCAGCAGGAGCCACAGAAGTATCAACAGCAGCACCAACGGGTTGGCCAAACACAAGAGGAACACGGCTTGCTCGGCGGAGGTCTGTTTCGCGACGTGGAGGTAGTCGTTGTTGTTGTTGTTGGAGAGGTGCGTTAGGTGCAGCGGGTGGTGGTGGTGGAAGACGCGCGAGCAATTCATTAAACTTGTTATCGAGCTTTGTTTCGAACGTCTTCTCAAGGCCAGTGATCTTCTCCATGGCCTCTTCAAAATTGTTCAGCACATCTTGCACCTGTTCAGTCATCATTTGCTGAAACTTATCATGAAGCTCCTTGTTCGATAAATTCTCCCAGTCAATCTCGGCGGCTTGTGATCCTGGCATGGTTAGCAGCCATAGAAACACACAAGAATATGATCCTACAGACTACGAACAAGTGGTGGTGGTGGGTGTCACAAACCCGTCAAGCAAAACTCAAATTCTTACCAGTTCTTACCCAGCAGCAGGCGGTGATCGGCAACCGTTGTAGTCAAAACTCTCAAAGCTTGGATAGAGCGATTACCAGGGAGAGTCAAACGCACGACGTAGATGTATGTGGAGCTGGGAAGGCTTATAATATGGTAGCAAAAAGGGTCAGCAATAATCAATTCAGAGATGCAAAGTTGAATAAACGCTCAACGACGGTACTGTGCTGGTCCTAGGCTAGACTGTGCTAGAGACGCGAGCCTAGAACACCAACAAAATCACGGCGCGGCACGTAAACAAGGGAGGAGCACACTCTGAATTTTTTTTCTCTTTTTTTTGCACTTTTTTTTCCTCTTTTTTTTTGCTCCGCAACAAATTTTTTTCGAAAAAGTCTACAAATGGTCTAAAAACTGCCTAGCCAGAATTTTCCAGACTTAGTTTTTTTGTTTTTTTTGAAATTGGAACTATTTTTCTTCTGCGGATGGCTCGGAAGTTGGGGAGTCCTTCTCTGTCACGACTCGGAGTATCGCGTGATCTGGAAATCGAGAACAATGCACAATTACTGGACTCGGACTAGGACTGGTGGCGGAGATGAATCTGGTGGAACTCGGACTGGTGGCGAAGATGAATCTGGTGGAACACGGACAGGTGGCGGATATATGTTGCAGGTGAACTCGGATTGGCGTGATGGCGGCGGATATGTGGTGGCGTATATGGATTCGGATTGACGGTGAATATGTGGTGGTGGTATATGGCAACAGCGGCGATGATGATGCGGTGGTGATATATGGCAGCGGCGACGTGACAACCTGTGAACAGAACTCGAAACTCTAAAAGACTAGACGCTAAGACCAGCAACTGGACACGACGATGCAACCGCAAATTCAACAAAGTAAATACAGAAAAGATTATGCAAGGCTCAGATTGGTTCGGATGGGATGAACTAACCCTAATTTTTTTTTGGCTTTTTCGTGGATTATAAGTATGAAGAACAGACTCGATCTAAACTACGAAAAACTGTAAAATCTCACCGAGCAACCTGGAAATCTGATACCACTTGATAGAGGCAAAGGTGTCCCGTCTTTCGATGAGATGATGGATATCGCTTTGGTGGAAGTCAACTCTGACGATCCGACTACGAACGTGCGAGGACGTCGCGCCTTAGCAATCGCTAAACCAACTCCGAGAGGTTATTGACCACGCCGGAGCACGATCAACCTGACCACGAGGGTCTGTTTCCTGCGAGCAAACGAAGAACAAGCAAGAAACTAAGATTGCAATCTGGATATTGCGAATATAAGATGAAAGCTTTATTGATCAAGGTGGGGTTCTGTGACGCCTTTGTCTGGTCGTTGAACACAAACGAAGTACGCGAAGTTGCAGCTATGGCGAACTTTAATCTAAACAAAACCCAAAGTCTAAACGGTGCCCTAAGGGCTGTATATATGGAGGAAGAGAGGGGGAATTTCGTGGCCCTTGGTGGATGGGTCCGAAATCAACCCTATCTCTTGTTTCCCCACACATATGGACTCTAAAAATAGCCTATACTTATGTATTTCGAAATTACATGGGCCTGGCCCAATAAAAAGGTGACGCGGCACCTATAATAGCCTCGGGACGAAATTTATGAAGTGGCATCTTGTATATTTCGTCCAAGGCTTCATGCACCCATTATGGTGGCTTCAAAGTCCTGAAATCATCACTTGTAACTCCGTTCTTGTTCCCCTTGCGCATGGCATCATCTCCATGCTTGTTCTTGCTCCAATGTTCATCCTTCTCCAAGCTAGGCCCTTCATTTGTAAGCAAAACAAATGTATCCAATTTAGGCAGCATCATATTCTCATGAACATTAGAATCATTACCAAGAAACGAAATTACCTGATAATTTAATTGGCGTGCGCGAGCTCTAGTAATTGGTCCCGTATATGTACAAGTAGGGGCTGTGGGTGATAGAGGCGAGGGTGTCCCGATCTTTCGATGAGATGATAACTATCGATTTGGTGGAGACGACTTTGACGATCCGACTACAAACGTGCACGACGTTGCGCCTTAGCAATCGCTAAACCAATCTCCTGAGGTTACTGACGATGCCAGAAGCACGGTCAGCCTGACCACGAAGGTCTATTCCTGCAAGCAATCGAAGAACGAGCAAGAATATGATAAAGCAATCTGAATATTGCAAATATATATGAGGTATTGATAATGGTGAGGATCCGGAAGCGGTCTTGGTCTGGTCGTTGGACACAAACGAAGTACACGAAGTTGCAATGGCTAACTTTTAACTAAACAAATCCCAAGCAAAAGCTACTAGATGGATCTACTTATATAGGAGCAAGGGGTGGCGGCCAAGGAGGTGGGAGGACGTCCCAAGGCAGCCTAAAACTAAATCTAGGTCGTACAAGGCCAATGGGCCCAAGTGGAGGTGACGTAACACCTTTGGACTTGTAGTTTGACTCGGATTCTGCTGCAGCATCAGATTGTTTCGTCCACAACTCAACGCTCCGGACGAATTTGAAGGTGATTCCAATTGGGTTGGAAAGTGCACGAAATCTAGTTTCCAACAAAAAAAGAATCACCCAATTCGGAGTCCGTATGAAAAACTTGTGTGCGTTTTGAGTCAGGTATGTCTGTGCAGTCCGAATCTGAATCCAGAACGTGAGAGACTTGGACTCTATCTTCTCTTGGGCCAAAAGTGACGTGAGAGAACTTTTTGGACAGCAAATAAACATCTCTTTCTTCCTTATCTTCATATGTGGATTGTACAAATGTCCCATACACCTGCAATTAGACAAAACACAAAAGTGTGTGAAGTATTTTTGTTCTGGATAACATAAATAGATTATTGAATAGTTTGCACTAGAAATCACCTGACAAATATGCATATATGCAATATTTTTGGTCATATCCAAGGTAGTCATGTCCTCATCAGTGGGTGTAACAATGGTATTGATGTCCTCATCAGCATTCCTAGCATCGGTCAATATATATGTGGAAACGATATCTCCTCTATAGAGGACAAGAAATTTTGGGGCAATCAGGCAAAAAGCGCACGAGAAAATGAAGTACTTTCAAGGACTGCCATAGAATGGAGAGATGTTCACTAAAACGGTCATAATTTTTTCATTCGGAGTCCGTGTCAGACCCACAACTACTCAAATATATCACGGCGAGCGCGCGAATCTAGAAAATACTCCCCGCTAGCGGCAGGAGGCCTGGAGTGCCCTCAAATACGGCCTTAAGCAGGACTTTTTGGCCCAGAAAGTCAAAGAACATCATTCGTCGTTGTTTTTAAGACAAGTTTCTGAACCCATTGACACTTCCTTTTGAAGGAAATTTGAGAGATTATGTTTCTTATAGACGTTAGCCCCCCTGGTAGGGACAAACGTACCTTTCTACAGATGATCTATGATCCGGGCAATCTCATTTGACCATAAATTGAAGAAAATCCAGCGGCTATATGCCTTATTCTCCATGTTTTCGCCGGATGGCATGCTGTAACTCACGTGCGTGAAAGCCAAGAACAAAAGGGATTCAGGGCATCGGTCAATATATATGTGGAAATGATATCTCCTCTATAGAGGACAAGAAATTTTTGGGGCAATCAGGCAAAAAGCGCACGAGAAAATGAAGTACTTTCAAGGACTACCATAGAATGGACAGATGTTCACTAAAACGGTCATAATTTTGTCATTCGGAGTCCGTGTCGGACCCATAAGTACTCAAACTACTCGCGGCGAGCGTGCGAATCCAGAAAATACTCCCGGCTTGCGCAAGGAGGCCCGGAGTGCCCTCAAATACGGCCTTAAGCAGGACATTTTGGCCCTAAAAGTCAAAGAACATCATTCGTCGCTCTTTTTCAGACAAGTTTCTGAACCCATTGGCACTTCCTTTTGAAGGAAATTCGAGAGATTATGTTGCTTATAGACATTAGCCCCCCTGGTAGGGACAAACATACCTTTCTGCAGATGCTCTATGATCCGGGCAATCTCATTTGGCAGTAAATTGAAGAAAATCCAGCGACTATATGCCTTATTCTCCTTGTTTTCGCCGGATGGCTTGCTGTAACTCTCGCGCGTGAAAGCCAAGAAAAAAAGGGCATTCCTGGCATCGGTCAATATATATGTGGAAACGATATCTCCTCTATAGAGGACAAGAAATTTTGGGGCAATCAGGCAAAAAGCGCACGAGAAAATGACGTACTTTCAAGGACTGCCATAGAATGGAGAGATGTTCACTAAAACGGTCATAATTTTTTCATTCGGAGTCCGTGTCGGACCCACAAGTACTCAAACATATTGCGACGAGCGCGCGAATCAAGAAAATACTCCCCGCTAGCGCCAGGAGGCCCGGAGTGCCCTCAAATACGGCCTTAAGCAGGACATTTTGGCCCTGAAAGGCAAAGAACATCATTCGTCGTTGTTTTTTAGACAAGTTTCTGAACCCATTGGCACTTCCTTTTGAAGGAAATTCGAGAGATTATGTTTCCTATAGACATTAGCCCCCCTGGTAGGGACAAACGTACCTTTCTACAGATGCTCAATGATCCGGGCAATCTCATTTGACCGTAAATTGAAGAATATCCAGCGGCTATATGCCTTATTCTCCTTGTTTTCGCCGAATGGCATGCTGTAATTCACGCGCGTGAAAGCCAAGAACAAAAGGGCATTCCTGGCATCGGTCAATATATATGTGGAAATGATATCTCCACTATAAAGGACAAGAAATTTTGGGGCAATCAGGCAAAAGGCGCACAAGAAAATGAAGTCCTTTCAAGGACTGCCATAGAATGGACAAATGTTCACTAAAACGGTCATAATTTTGTCATTCGGAGTCCGTGTCGGACCCATAAGTACTCAAACTGCTCGCGGCGAGCGCGCGAATCCAGAAAATACTCCCCGCTTGCGCCAGGAGGCCCGGAGTGCCCTCATATACGGCCTTAAGCAGGACTTTTTGGCCCTGAAAGTCAAAGAACATCATTCATCACTGTTTTTCAGACAAGTTTCTGAACCCATTGGCACTTCCTTTTGAAGTAAATTCGAGAGATTATGTTGCTTATAGACATTAGCCCCCCTGGATGGGACAAATGTACCTTTCTGCAGATGCTCTATGATCCATGCAATCTCATTTGGCAGTAAATTGAAGAAAATCCAGCGACTATATGCCTTATTCTCCTTGTTTTCGCCGGATGGCATGCTGTAACTCACGCGCGTGAAAGCCAAGAACAAAAGGGCATTCCTGGCATCGGTCAATATATATGTGGAAATGATATCATCTCCTCTATAGAGGACAAGAAATTTTGGGGCAATCAGGCAAAAAGCGCACGAGAAAATGAAGTACTTTCAAGGACTGCCATAGAATGGACAGATGTTCACTAAAACGGTCATAATTTTGTCATTCGGAGTCCGTGTTGGACCCATAAGTACTCAAACTGCTCGCGCGAGCGTGCGAATCCAGAAAATACTCCCGGCTTGCGCAAGGAGGGCAGGAGTGCCCTCAAATACGGTCTTAAGCAGGACTTTTTGGCCTTGAAAGTGATGAGGACACGACTACCTTGGATATGACCAAAAATATTGCATACATGCTTATTTGTCAGGTGATTTCTAATGCAAACTATCCAATAGTCTATTTATGTTATCTAGAACAAAAATACTTCACACACTTTTGTGTTTTGTCTAATTGCAGGTGTATGGGACATTTGTACAACCCACATATGAATATAAGGGAAAAGGAGATGTTTAGGTTGTGTTCAAAAAGTCCTCTGACGTCACTTTTAGGCCAAGAGAAGATAGAGTCCAAGTCTCTCACGTTCTGGATTCAGATTCGGACTGCACAGACATACCTGACTCAAAACGCCAACAACTTTTTCATACGGGCTCCGAATTGGGTGATTCTTTTTTTGTTGCAAACTAGATTTCGTGCTCTTTCGAACCCAATTGGATTCACCTTCAAATTCATCCGGAGCGTTGAGTTACGGACGAAACAATCTGACATTGCAGCAGAATCCGAGTCAAACTACAAGCCCAAAGGTGTTGCATCACCTCCACTTGGGCCCATGAGCCTTGTACGACCTAGGGTTAGTTTTAGGCTACCTTGGGACGTCCTCCCATCTCCTTGGCCGCCACCCCTTGCTCCTATATAAGTAGATCCATCCAGTAGCTTTTTCCTTGAGATTTGTTTAGTTAAAAGTTAGCCATTGCAACTTCGTGTGCTTCGTTTGTGTCCTACGACCAGACCAAGACCACTTTTCGGATCCCGACCATTATCAATACTTCATACATATTCGCGATATTCAGATTGCTTTTATCATATTCTTGCTTGTTCTTCGATTGCTTGCAGGAATAGACCTTCGTGGTCAGGTTGATCGTGCTCCGACGTGGTCAATAACCTCTCGGAGTTGCTTTAGCGATTGCTAAGGCACAACGTCGATGCACGTTTGTAGTCGGATCGTCAAAGTCGTCTCCACCAAATCGATAGTTATCATCTCATCGAAAGATCGGGACACCCTCGCCTCTATCAAGGATGATGAGGACATCAATACCATTGTTACACCCATAGCCCCTACTGCTACATATACAGGACCAATTACTAGAGCTCGCGCACGCCAATTAAATTATCAGGTACTTTCGTTTCTTGGTAATGATTCTAATGTTCATGAGAATATGATGCTGCCTAAATTGGATACATTTGTTTTGCTTACAAATGAAGGGCCTAGCTTGGAGAAGGATGAACATTGGAGCAAGAACAAGCATGGAGATGATGCCATGCGCAAGGGGAACAAGAATGGAGTTACAAGTGATGATTTCAGGACTTTGAAGCCACCATAATGGGCGCATGAAGCCTTGGACGAAATATACAAGATGCCACTTCATAAATTTCGTCCCGAGGCTATTATAGGTGCTGCGTCACCTTTTTATTGGGCCAGGCCCATGTAATTTCGAAATACATAAGTATAGGCTATTTTTAGAGTCCGTATGTGTGGGGAAACAAGAGATAGGGTTGATTTCGGACCCCTCCACCAAGGGCCACAAAATTCACCTCTCTTCCTCCATATATACAGCCCTTAGAGCACCGTTTAGATTTTGGGATTTGTTTAGTTAAAAGTTAGCCATTGCAACTTCATGTACTTCGGTTGTGTCCAACGACCAGACCAAGACCGCTTCCAGATCCCCACCATTATCAATACCTCATATATATTTGCAATATTCAGATTGCTTTATCATATTCTTGCTCGTTCTTCGATTGCTTGCAGGAATAGACCTTCGTGGTCAGGCTGACCGTGCTTCCGGCATCGTCAGTAACCTCAGGAGATTGGTTTAGTGATTGCTGAGCCGCAACGTCGTGCACGTTTGTAGTCGGATCGTCAAAGTTGTCTCCACCAAATCGATAGTTATCATCTCATCGAAAGATCGGGACACCCCCGCCTCTATCAAGTGGTATCAGATTTCCAGGTTGCTCGGTGAGATTTTACAGTTTTTCGTAGTTTAGATCGAGTATGTTCTTCATACCCATAGTTCACGAAAAAGCCAAAAAAAATTTAGGGTTAGTTCATCCCATCCGAACCAATCTGAGCCTTGCATAATCTTTTCTGTATTTGCTTTGTTGAATTTGCGGTTGCATCGTCGTGTCCAGTTGCTGGTCTTAGCGTCTAGTCTTTTAGAGTTTCGAGTTCTGTTCACAGGTTGTCACGTCGCCGCTGGCATATATCACCACCGCATCATCATCGTCGCTGTTGCCATATACCACCACCACATATTCACCGAGTTCCACCAGATTCATCTCCGCCACCAGTCCTAGTCCGAGTCCAATAATTGTTGCATTGTTCTCGATTTCCAGATCATGCGATACTCCGAGTCGTGACAGAGAAGGACTCCCCAACTTCCGAGCCATCCGCAGAAGAAAAATAGTTCCAATTTCAAAAAAAAAAACTAAGTCTGGAAAATTCTGGCTAGGCAGTTTTTAGACCATTTGTAGACTTTTTCAAAAAAATTTTGTTGCGGAGCAAAAAAAAAAGAGGAAAAAAGTGCAAAAAAAAGAGAAAAAAAATTTAGAGTGTGCTCCTCCCTTGTTTACGTGCCGCGCCGTGATTTTGTTGGTGTTCTAGGCTCGCGTCTCTAGCACAGTCTAGCCTAGGACCAGCACAGTACCGTCGTTGAGCGTTTATTCAACTTTGCATCTCTGAATTGATTATTGCTGACCCTTTTTGCTACCATATTATAAGCCTTCCCAGCTCCACATACATCTACGTCGTGCGTTTGACTCTCCCTGGTAATCGCTCTATCCAAGCTTTGAGAGTTTTGACTACAACGGTTGCCGATCACTGCCTGTTGCTGGGTAAGAACTGGTAAGAATTTGAGTTTTGCTTGACGGATTTGTGACACCCACCACCACCACTTGTTAGTAGTCTGTAGGATCATATTCTTGTGTGTTTCTATTGCTGCTAACCATGCCAGGATCACAAGCCGACGAGATTGACTGGGAGAATTTATCGAACAAGGAGCTTCATGATAAGTTTCAGCAAATGATGACTGAACAGGTGCAAGATGTGCTGAACAATTTTGAAGAGGCCATGGAGAAGATCACTGGCCTTGAGAAGACGTTCGAAACAAAGCTCGATAACAAGTTTAATGAATTGCTCGCGCGTCTTCCACCACCACCACCCGCTGCACCTAACGCACCTCTCCAACAACAACAACAACGACTACCTCCACGTCGCGAAATAGACCTCCGCCGAGCAAGCCGTGTTCCTCTTGCGTTTGGCCAAACTGTTGGTGCTGCTGTTGATACTTCTGTGGCTCCTGCTGCTGATGCGGAGGAGGATGATTATGTGGGAGATTATGAGGATGAGGTTGATCAAAATCAGCACTACGTGCAGCCACCTGTACCACCACCAGCAGGTCGACCTCAGGTATATATTCGTAATGGTAGGCCTGCACCACCACCTCAGGTACGAGATGATGTCCATATTCCTAAACTGAAATTGAATATTCCACCATTTGAGGGTAGATATGTTCCTGATATATATCTTACTTGGGAGTTAGAAACTGAACAACGATTTACATGTTTACAATATCCTGAGGAGAGACGAGTTGCTGCTGCTGTTTGTGCTTTCACTAGTTTTGCATGTGTATGGTGGTTTGAACATTGTAGATTATATCCTATTCCAACTACTTGGTGATGAGGACATCAATACAATTGTTACACCCACAGCCCCTGCTGCTATACATACTGGACCAATTACTAGAGCTCGTGCACGCCAACTAAATTACCAGGTACTTTCGTTTCTTGGTAATGATTCTAATGTTCATGAGAATATGATGCTACCTAAATTGGATACATTTGTTTTGCTTACAAATGAAGGGCCTAGCTTGGAGAAGGATGAACATTGGAGCAAGAACAAGCATGGAGATGATGGCATGCGCAAGGGGAACAAGAACGGAGTTACAAGTGATGATTTCAGGACTTTGAAGCCACCATAATGGGTGCATGAAGCCTTGGACGAAATATACAAGATGCCACTTCATAAATTTCGTCCCGAGGCTATTTTAGGTGCTGCGTCACCTTATTATTGGGCCAGGCCCATGTAATTTCGAAATACATAAGTATAGGCTATTTTTAGAGTCCGTATGTGTGGGGAAACAAGAGATAGGGTTGATTTCGGACCCCTCCACCAAGGGCCACGAAATTCCCCCCTCTTCCTCCATATATACAGCCCTTAGGGCATCGTTTAGACTTTGGGTTTTGTTTAGATTAAAAGTTTGCCATAGCTGCAACTTCGCGTACTTCGTTTGTGTTCAACGACCAGACAAAGGCGTCACAGAACCTGATGAGGACATCAATACAATTGTTACACCCCCAGCCCCTGCTGCTATACATACTGGACCAATTACTAGAGCTCGTGCACGCCAACTAAATTACCAGGTACTTTCGTTTCTTGGTAATGATTCTAATGTTCATGAGAATATGATGCTGCCTAAATTGGATACATTTGTTTTGCTTACAAATGAAGGGCCTAGCTTGGAGAAGGATGAACATTGGAGCAAGAACAAGCATGGAGATGATGGCATGCGCAAGGGAAACAAGAACGGAGTTACAAGTGATGATTTCAGGACTTTGAAGCCACCATAATGGGTGCATGAAGCCTTGGACGAAATATACAAGATGCCACTTCATAAATTTCGTCCCGAGGCTATTTTAGGTGCTGCGTCACCTTATTATTGGGCCAGGCCCATGTAATTTTGAAATACATAAGTATAGGCTATTTTTAGAGTCCGTATGTGTGGGGAAACAAGAGATAGGGTTGATTTCGGACTCCTCCACCAAGGGCCACGAAATTCCCCCCTCTTCCTCCATATATACAGCCCTTAGGGCATCGTTTAGACTTTGGGTTTTGTTTAGATTAAAAGTTCGCCATAGCTGCAACTTCGCGTACTTCGTTTGTGTTCAACGACCAGACAAAGGCGTCACAGAACCCCACCTTGATCAATAAAGCTTTCATCTTATATTCGCAATATCCAGATTGCAATCTTAGTTTCTTGCTTGTTTTTCGTTTGCTCGCATGAAACAGACCCTCGTGGTCAGGTTGATCGTGCTCCGGCGTGGTCAATAACCTCTCGGAGTTGGTTTAGCGATTGCTAAGGCGCGACGTCCTCGCACGTTCGTAGTCGGATCGTCAAAGTCGACTTCCACCAAAGCGAAATCCACCATCTCATCGAAAGACGGGACACCTTTGCCTCTATCAAGTGGTATCAGATTTCCAGGTTGCTCGGTGAGATTTTACAGTTTTTCGTAGTTTAGATCGAGTCTGTTCTTCATACCTATAGTCCACGAAAAAGCCACAAAAAAAATTAGGGTTAGTTCATCATATCCGAACCAATCTGAGCCTTTGCATAATCTTTTTAGGGTTTTGCTTTGTTGAATTTGCGGTTGCATCGTCGTTACTAGTTGCTGGTCTTAGAGTCTAGTCTTTTAGAGTTTCGAGTTCTGGTCATAAGTTGTCACGCCGCCGCCGCACCATCATCATCGCCCCTGCCATCTACCACCACCGTTTATCCGCCACCGCTTCGAATCCGTATCCATATACCACCACAGCTGTCATATACCACCACCGCTGCCATCTACCACCATATATCCACCACCAATCCGAGTTCTTGTCATATTAGGTTTGTTTTTGAGATCCATCTAGATTCCGATTCGTGTTTCCTGGCCGGAGTAGGTCTCGGAAAAAAAAAAGAGTCGGGTAGCCACGCTCCGTTTAGGCCCAAAATTTTTCGAAAACGCATTTTTCGAAAAAATTTCTGGCTATCCTATTTTTAGGTGTTTCTGAGTGTTTTGAGACAGGTGCCATTATAGGAAGTTTTTTTTGACCCGTTTCCAGTTTTTGGGTCCGGGCAGTCAAAAAAAAAAAATTGGTCGAAAAAATTTCGTGCCCATCCTGTCAGTTTGAGCTAAGAAGAGTTTTGAGACACTCGCCATTATAGTGATTTTTCGCAAAAAAAAAGCGCAAAAAAAAAGAGCGAAAAAAAAATCCAGCGTGTGCTTTTCCCTTGTTTACGTGCCGCGCCGTGATTTTGTTAGTGTTCTAGGCTCGCGTCTCTAGCACAGTCTAGCCTAGGACCAGCACAGTACCGTCGTTGAGCGTTTATTCAACTTTGCATCTCTGAATTGATTATTGCTGACCGTTTTTGCTACCATATTATAAGCCTTCCCAGCTCCACATACATCTACGTCGTGCGTTTGACTCTCCCTGGTAATCGCTCTATCCAAGCTTTGAGAGTTTTTTGACTACAACGGTTGCCGATCACCGCCTACTGCTGGGTAAGAACTGGTAAGAATTTGAGATTTGCTTGACGGATTTGTGACACCCACCACCACCACTTGTTCGTAGTCTGTAGGATCATATTCTTGTGTGTTTCTATTGCTGCTAACCATGCCAGGATCACAAGCCGACGAGATTGACTGGGAGAATTTATCGAACAAGGAGCTTCATGATAAGTTTCAGCAAATGATGACTGAACAGGTGCAAGATGTGCTGAACAATTTTGAAGAGGCCATGGAGAAGATCACTGGCCTTGAGAAGACGTTCGAAACAAAGCTCGATAACAAGTTTAATGAATTGCTCGCGCGTCTTCCACCACCACCACCCGCTGCACCTAACACACCTCTCTAACAACAACAACAACGACTACCTCCACGTCGCGAAGCAGACCTCCGCCGAGCAAGCCGTGTTCCTCTTGCGTTTGGCCAAACTGTTGGTGCTGCTGTTGATACTTCTGTGGCTCCTGCTGCTGATGCGGAGGAGGAGGATTATGTGGGAGATTATGAGGATGAGGTTGATCAAAATCAACACTACGTGCAGCCACCTGTACCACCACCAGCAGGTCGACCTCAGGTATATATTCGTAATGGTAGGCCTGCACCACCACCTCAGGTACGAGATGATGTCCATATTCCTAAACTGAAATTGAATATTCCACCATTTGAGGGTAGATATGTTCCTGATATATATCTTACTTGGGAGTTAGAAACTGAACAACGATTTACATGTTTACAATATCCTGAGGAGAGACGAGTTGCTGCTGCCGTTTGTGCTTTCACTAGTTTTGCATGTGTATGGTGGTCTGAACATTGTAGATTATATCCTATTCCAACTACTTGGGCTGCTTTGAAAACTGCTATGCGTACGCGTTGGGTTCCACCATATTATCAACGTGAATTGCTCCAAAAATTGCAGCGTTTAAGACAAGGGAAAAATTCTGTAGAAGAATATTATCAGGAATTACAAACTGGCATGATTAGATGTGGTATTGTTGAGGAGAATGAAGCTATGCTTGCACGTTTTCTGGGTGGATTAAATAGAGAGATTCAGACCATTCTAGACTATAAGGAGTATACTAATATCACTCGTTTATTCCATCTTGCTTGTAAAGCTGAACGTGAAGTGCAGGATCGACAAGCATTGGGGCGAACTAACTTTTCTGCAGGCCGACCTTCATCATGGACACCACGTGCATCTTCTACTTCAACTGCACCAGCACCTCCATCCGGTGCCACCTCCAGCCGTGATACAAGAAAACAGGCACAACCACCATTATCTGCCAAGAGCGCACCTGCGGGGCCTGCACAGCGTTCTTCTTCTTCCATGGCATCAACAGGGCACACAAGTGATATTATTTGTCGTCGTTGTAAGGGAGGAGGTCATTATGCGAGGGAATGCAAATATCCGCGTGTGATGATTGCTACCGCGGATGGTGGATATGAGTCCGCTAGTGACTATGATGAGGAGACATTGGCTCTTATTACACGTGAAGAACATGGTGGAGATGATTCTGATCATGAGACGCAATACATGGCTCCTGAAGATGCTGACAGGTATGAATGTTTAGTTGCTCAACGTTCCGCTAGTGACTATGTCTGCATACTTTTCTGAAAAATTGAGTGGGCCTAGTCTGAATTATTCTACTTATGATAAAGAATTATATGCTCTTGTTCGGACTTTAGAAACATGGCAACATTATTTATGGCCCAAAGAATTTGTTATACATTCTGATCATGAATCTTTGAAACATATTAAAAGTCAAGCTAAACTGAATCGTAGACATGCT
This sequence comes from Triticum dicoccoides, assembly GCF_002162155.2. Taxonomy (NCBI): domain Eukaryota; kingdom Viridiplantae; phylum Streptophyta; class Magnoliopsida; order Poales; family Poaceae; genus Triticum; species Triticum dicoccoides. Next base: position 54,974 of record NW_021285842.1, read on the forward strand.
AAATGGGTTGAATTCATTGAGACTTTCCCTTATGTCATTAAACACAAGAAGGGAAAAGAAAATGTTATTGCTGATGCATTGTCTCGTCGCTATACTATGCTTTCACAACTTGACTTCAAAATATTTGGTTTGGAGACCATCAAAGATCAATATGTGCATGATGCTGATTTTAAAGATGTAATGCAGAATTGTAAAGAAGGAAGAATGTGGAACAAGTTTGTCGTTAACGATGGATTTGTGTTTCGTGCTAACAAGCTATGCATTCCAGCTAGCTCCGTTCGTCTTTTGTTGTTGCAGGAAGCGCATGGAGGAGGATTAATGGGACATTTTGGCGTGAGGAAGACGGAGGACGTACTTGCTACACATTTCTTTTGGCCAAAGATGAGACGGGATGTTGAGCGTTTTATTGCTCGATGCACTACATGTCAAAAAGCTAAGTCACGACTCAATCCTCATGGTTTATATATGCCTTTGCCTGTACCTAGTGTTCCTTGGGAGGATATATCTATGGACTTTGTTTTAGGTTTACCTCGAACAAAGAAGGGGAGGGATAGCATATTTGTTGTCGTGGATAGATTCTCGAAAATGGCACACTTTATACCATGTCATAAAAGCGATGATGCTGTTAATGTTGCTGATTTGTTCTTTCGTGAAATTATTCGCTTGCATGGTGTGCCAAATACTATTGTTTCAGATCGTGATACTAAATTTCTTAGCCACTTTTGGAGATGTTTATGGGCTAAGTTGGGGACTAAACTGCTTTTTAGTACTACTTGTCACCCCCAAACTGATGGACAAACTGAAGTAGTCAATAGAACGTTGTCTACTATGCTTAGGTGATGAGGACATCAATACAATTGTTACACCCACAGGCCCTGCTGCTATACATACTGGACCAATTAGTAGAGCTCGTGCACACCAACTAAATTACCAGGTACTTTCGTTTCTTTGTAATGATTCTAATGTTCATGAGAATATGATGCTGCCTAAATTGGATACATTTGTTTTGCTTACAAATGAAGGGCCTAGCTTGGAGAAGGATGAACATTGGAGCAAGAACAAGCATGGCGATGATGGCATGCGCAAGGGAAACAAGAACGGAGTTACAAGTGATGATTTCAGGACTTTGAAGCCACCATAATGGGTGCATGAAGCCTTGGACGAAATATACAAGATGCCACTTCATAAATTTCGTCCCGAGGCTATTTTAGGTGCTGCGTCACCTTATTATTGGGCCAGGCCCATGTAATTTCGAAATACATAAGTATAGGCTATTTTTAGAGTCCGTATGTGTGGGGAAACAAGAGATAGGGTTGATTTCGGACCCCTCCACCAAGGGCCACGAAATTCCCCCCTCTTCCTCCATATATACAGCCCTTAGGGCATCGTTTAGACTTTGGGTTTTGTTTAGATTAAAAGTTCGCCATAGCTGCAACTTCGCGTACTTCGTTTGTGTTCAACGACCAGACAAAGGCGTCACAGAACTCCACCTTGATCAATAAAGCTTTCATCTTATATTCGCAATATCTAGATTGCAATCTCAGTTTCTTGCTTGTTCTTCGTTTGCTCGCAGGAAACAGACCCTCGTGGTCAGGTTGATCGTGCTCCGGCGTGGTCAATAACCTCTCGGAGTTGGTTTAGCGATTGCTAAGGCGCGACGTCCTCGCACGTTCGTAGTCGGATCGTCAAAGTCGACTTCCACCAAAGCAATATCCATCATCTCATCGAAAGACGGGACACCTTTGCCTCTATCATGCTGTTTGTGCTTTCACTAGTTTTGCATGTGTATGGTGGTCTGAACATTGTAGATTATATCCTATTCCAACTACTTGGGCTGCTTTGAAAACTGCTATGCGTACGCGTTGGGTTCCACCATATTATCAACGTGAATTGCTTCAAAAATTGCAGCGTTTAAGACAAGGGAAAAATTCTGTAGAAGAATATTATCAGGAATTACAAAATGGCATGATTAGATGTGGTATTGTTGAGGAGAATGAAGCTATGCTTGCACGTTTTCTGGGTGGATTAAATAGAGAGATTCAGACCATTCTAGACTATAAGGAGTATACTAATATCACTCGTTTATTCCATCTTGCTTGTAAAGCTGAACGTGAAGTGCAGGATCGACAAGCATTGGGGCGAACTAACTTTTCTGCAGGCCGACCTTCATCATGGACACCACGTGCATCTTCTACTTCAACTGCACCAGCACCTCCATCCGGTGCCACCTCCAGCCGTGATACAAGAAACCAGGCACAACCACCATTATCTGCCAAGAGCGCACCTGCGGGGCCTGCACAGCGTTCTTCTTCTTCCATGGCATCAACAGGGCACACAAGTGATATTATTTGTCGTCGTTGTAAGGGAGGAGGTCATTATGCGAGAGAATGCAAATCTCCGCGTGTGATGATTGCTACCGCGGATGGTGGATATGAGTCCGCTAGTGACTATGATGAGGAGACTTTGGCTCTTATTACACGTGAAGAACATGGTGGAGATGATTCTGATCATGAGACGCAATACATGGCTCCTGAAGATGCTGACAGGTATGAATGTTTAGTTGCTCAACGTGTTTTGAGTGTGCAGGTCACACAAGCTGAGCAAAATCAGAGGCACAATTTGTTCCATACCAAGGGAGTTGTGAAGGAACGTTCTGTGCGCGTCATCGTAGACGGAGGGAGCTGCAACAACTTGGCTAGCATGGAGATGGTGGACAAGCTTTCTCTCACCACAAGACCACATCCACATCCTTACTACATCCAATGGTTCAACAACAGCGGCAAGGTTAAGGTAACACGTACTGTTCGTGTGCATTTTAGTATCTCTACATATGCTGATTATGTTGATTGTGATGTGGTACCTATGCAACCATGTTCCTTATTACTTGGTAGACCATGGCAATTTGATAAAAATTCTGTACACCATGGTAGAAACAATCACTATACTCTTGTTCATAAGGATAAAAATATTACTTTGCTTCCTATGACTCCTGATTCCATTTTGAAAGATGATATTAATAGAGCTAATAAAGCAAAACAGGAGACGAATAAGAGTGAAAATCAGATTGTGGCAAAAGAATTTGAGCAACAAATGAAGCCTAATAATAAACCATCTAGTGTTGCTTCTGAAATTAAATTGAAAAGTGCATGTTTATTTGCCACCAAATCTGATATTGATGAGCTAGATTTCAGCAAATCTGTTTGCTATGCTTTTGTGTGCAAAGAGGCATTATTTTCATTCGAGGACGTGCCTTCCTCTTTGCCTCCTGCTGTCACTAACATTTTGCAGGAGTTCGCTGACGTTTTCCACAAGACGTGCCACCGGGATTACCGCCTATTCGAGGGATTGAGCATCAAATTGACTTAATTCCCGGTGCTTCACTGCCAAACCGTGCACCATACCGTACCAATCCAGAGGAGACGAAGGAGATTATGCGTCAAGTACAAGAGCTTCTCGACAAAGGTTATATACGCGAATCCCTTAGTCCTTGTGCTGTTCCTATTATTCTAGTGCCGAAAAAGGATGGTACATCACGTATGTGTGTTGATTGTAGAGGCATTAATAATATTACTATTCGTTATCGTCATCCTATTCCTAGGCTAGATGATATGCTTGATGAATTGAGTGGCTCTACAATATTCTCCAAAGTTGATTTGCGTAGTGGATACCATCAAATTCGTATGAAATTGGGAGATGAATGGAAAACAGCATTTAAAACTAAGTTTGGATTATATGAGTGGTTAGTCATGCCTTTTGGGTTAACTAATGCGCCTAGTACTTTCATGAGAGTAATGAACGAAGTTTTACGTGCTTTCATTGGACGATTTGTGGTAGTCTATTTTGATGATATACTGATTTATAGCAGATCTTTGGAAGAACATTTGGAACATTTACGTGCTGTTTTTATTGCTCTACGTGATGCACGTTTGTTTGGTAACCTTGGGAAGTGCACCTTTTGCACCGACCGAGTATCTTTTCTTGTCTATGTTATTACTCCACAGGGAATTGAAGTTAACAAAGCCAGGATTGAAGCTATTGAGAGTTGGCCGCAGCCCAAAACGGTCACACAAGTGAGGAGTTTTCTTGGCCTCGCTGGATTCTGTAGGCGTTTTGTGAGAGATTTCAGCACCATTGCTGCACCTCTCAACGAGCTTACAAAGAAGGATGTGCCTTTTGTTTGGGGTACCGCACAGGAAGAAGCCTTCACGGTATTGAAAGATAAGTTGACACATGCTCCTTTACTCCAACTTCCTGATTTTAATAAGACTTTTGAGCTTGAATGTGATGCTAGTGGAATTGGATTAGGAGGTGTGTTATTACAAGATGGCAAACCTGTTGCATACTTTTCTGAAAAATTGAGTGGGCCTAGTCTGAATTATTCTACTTATGATAAAGAATTATATGCTCTTGTTCGGACTTTAGAAACATGGCAACATTATTTATGGCCCAAAGAAT
>NW_021285843.1:0-988 GCF_002162155.2 Triticum dicoccoides
GAGCACGATCAACCTGACCACGAGGGTCTGTTGACCACGAGGTTATTGATCGTGCTCCGGCGTGGTCAATAACCTCTCGGAGTTGGTTTAGCGATTGCTAAGGCGCGACGTCCTCGCACGTTCGTAGTCGGATCGTCAAAGTCGACTTCCACCAAAGCGAAATCCACCATCTCATCGAAAGACGGGACACCTTCGCCTCTATCAAGTGGTATCAGATTTCCAGGTTGCTCGGTGAGATTTTACAGTTTTTCGTAGTTTAGATCGAGTCTGTTCTTCATACCTATAGTCCACGAAAAAGCCACAAAAAAATTAGGGTTAGTTCATCATATCCGAACCAATCTGAGCCTTTGCATAATCTTTTTAGGGTTTTTGCTTTGTTGAATTTGCGGTTGCATCGTCGTGTCTAGTTGCTGGTCTTAGAGTCTAGTCTTTTAGAGTTTCGAGTTCTGGTCATAAGTTGTCACGCCGCCGCCGCACCATCATCATTGCCCCTGCCATCTACCACCACCGCTCCGAATCCGTATCCATATACCACCACCAATCCGTGTCCATATACCACCACTGATCCATATCCATATACTACCACCGCTACCACCACCGCTGCCATATACCACCACCATATATCCACCACCAATCCGAGTTCCTTGCTTATTAGGGTTGTTTTCGAGATCCATCTAGATTCTGATTCGTGTTTCCTTGCCGGAGTAGGTTTCGGAAAAAAAAAAGAGTCGGGTAGCCACACTCCGTTTAGGCCCAAAATTTTTCGAAAACGCATTTTTCGAGAAAATTTCTGGCTATCCTATTTTTAGGTGTTTCTGAGTGTTTTGAGACAGGTGCCATTATAGGAAGTTTTTTTTGACCCGTTTCCAGTTTTTGGGTCCGGGCAGTCGAAAAAAAAAAAATTGGTCGAAAAAATTTCGTGCCCATCCTGTCAGTTTGAGCTAGGAAGAGTTTTGAGACACTCGCCATTATAGTGATTTTTCGCAAA
>NW_021285844.1:0-695 GCF_002162155.2 Triticum dicoccoides
TGGCACCTTCCAGCCCTCCACAGGAGGGGTAAAAAAACTTCTGAGCTTGATACTTTAAATTTGCCTCGGTATGCCGAGTGAATTTTGTAACCGACAAACCTTAACAGGCCTAGCGCCTGAGCACTTTCGGTTCCGTTAGGCGTTATCAGAACCTAGACTCGTTGTTGAATATGTTTGCATTTGGTTTGAGGTGTCTTTTGCAGGTTAAAGCGAAGCGCTTATTGCAATCGACTTGTTCCACAACCCACTTAGGCGAGCACTGGGCTACGGCTAAGCCTCCGAGTGGAAGTCTGCTCTCCACTTGGTAGGATTTCAGATACTTAGGCGAGCTCTGGGCTGCAACTAAGCCTCCGAGTGGGAGGTCTGCTCTTCCCTCGGTAGGTTTTTGTATACTTAGGCGAGCACTGGGCTGCAGCTAAGCCCCCGAGTGGGAGGTTTGCTCTCCACTCGGTAGGATTTTCAAAAACTTAGGCGAGCACTGGGCTGTAGCTAAGCCCCCGAGTGGGAGGTTTGCTCTCCACTCGGTAGATTTTTGGATACTTAGGCGAGTACTGGGCTGCATCTAAGCCCCTGAGTGGGAGGTTTTCTCTCCACTCAGTAGGATTTTCAAAAACTTAGGCGAGTACGTAGACTGCAGCTAAGCCTCCGAGTGGGAGGTTTGCTCTCCACTCGGTAGGATTTTCAGAAACTTAGGC
>NW_021285844.1:712-1961 GCF_002162155.2 Triticum dicoccoides
TTTCAAAAACTTAGGTGAGTACGTAGACTGCAGCTAAGCCTCCGAGTGGGAGGTTTGCTCTCCACTCGGTAGGATTTTCAGAAACTTAGGCGAGTACTTGGACTGCAGCTAAGCCCCCGAGTAGGAGGTCTGCTCTTACTCGGTAGGATTTCAGATACTTACGCGAGCACTGGGCTGCAGCTAAGCCCCCGAGTGGGAGGTTTGCTCTCCACTCGGTAGGATTTCAGATACTTAGGCGAGCACTGGGCTGCAGCTAAGCCCCCGAGTGGGAGGTTTGCTCTCCACTCGGTAGGATTTCAGATACTTAGGCGAGCACTGGGCTGCAGCTAAGCTTCCAAGTGGGAGGTCTGCTCTCCACTCGGTAGGATTTTTGAATTGGTGGCGCAGCTCTGAAGGAGAGGGTAGTAGTCGACCTGCACCTCGTCCTCCTTGCAGAACGCATGTTGTACTTGTACTTAGGCGAGTTCTTGGACTGCAGCTAAGCCTCCGAGTGGAAGGTTGGCTTACCACTCGGTAGGATTTTATTTATCTTAGGAGAGTACTTGGACTGCAGCTAAGCCTCCGAGTGGAAGGCTGGCTTACCACTCGGTAGGATTTTATTTATCTTAGGCGAGTACTTGGACTGCAGCTAAGCCTCCGAGTGGAAGGCTGGCTTACCACTCGGTAGGATTTTATTTATCTTAGGCAAAACGGATTTCGCAGCTAAGCCTTCGTGTGGGAGACTGGCTCACCACTCGGTTAGGATTTTTTTTACAGACTTAGGCGAATCGGATTCGCAGCTAAGCCACCCACTAGGGGATTGTTTTATAAGGACAAAAGTAATAACAATCACTGGGAAAACTATAAAGCTCTTGTCTTTGATAAATAAACTACAGGAGCACTTTTATTACAACTCATCCGAGTGAATACTTAAGTGTAAAAGGGGCGGAGAAGCTCCGCGTTCCAAGCTCGGGGCTCGTCGATCTAATGTTCGACATTGTAAAGACGATATGCTCCATTGTGGAGAATCTTGGTGACAATGAAGGGACCTTCCCAAGAAGGAGCAAGCTTGTGTGGTTTCTGCTGGTCCACTCGGAGAACTAAATCTCCTTCCTGGAAGGCTCGACTCTTGACGTTTTTGGCATGGAAGCAACGCAAGTCTTGTTGATAAATGGTCGATCTGATCAGAGCCATCTCTCTTTCTTCCTCTAAAAGGTCGACTGCGTCCTGCCGCGCTTGTTCTGCTTTAGCTTCGGTGTAGAGCTCGACT
>NW_021285844.1:9728-11542 GCF_002162155.2 Triticum dicoccoides
GAGGTACAAGAAGGAGACCGTGCTGACTGCTCCGGTGACCGAACCGAGTCCGGCCAGGTATATATATATTAGTTAAGCTCGTGCTGACTAGTTAATTGATGCATCCATTGTTTTGGTATATGTGCACATATTAATTACTCTCGTATTTCTTCCTTATAATTTCTAGCCCTCCGGATCGAGCACAACTTCAGTAAGGAGACGAGGCCCGAAGAAAAAGTTGAGCTCGGATGAAAAGTTTGAGATCATAGAAATCGCGCCCGACGGCGAACCGATTGAACCCATCCGGACAAAGCGCGCATTTTCTGCTCAGTGCGGGGTTCTTGTTAGGGACAAGATCCCGATCAGCATCCAACAATGGTATAAGCCTAAGGAGGAAGACCCTGAGGTGTCTTATGTCAATGATATGCAGAAGGAAGATCTTTGGACTCAGCTGAAGGCAAATTTCACCCTACCGCCAGAGGAGGATCCGGAGAAGCCAGTTAAAGAGCAATTAATCTAGTCTTGTGCTCTTAAGAAGATGGCAACCCTATTCAGGAGGTGGAGGAAAGAGTTGAACAAGTTTGTCGACAAAGAAAAGACACCAGAATTCATTGGCAAATATGAGAAGATCAAAGATCACTGGCCCGCATTTGTGGCCCACAAGACACTGGAAAAGAGTAAGAAGATGTCAGCGACAAACAAGCTAAATGCTGCGAAGATGAAGCTTCATCATCGCAAGGGGTCAGGTGGCTACCTCAAAGCCCGGCCTAAGTGGTCCAAGGCTGAGAATGATCTGCTTGAAAAAGGGATCGAACCAGAGACAATGTACTGGCCATACCGTTGCCGGACTTGGTTCTTCGGGGTTGGCGAAACCTTGGACCCTGTATCAGGGAAGTGCCATTGGACGGACGAGCAACTGAAAATACTAGTCAAGCACCTTCGGCACTATATCGATGCAGGGCAGCGAGGGACGTTCATTCCAGACAGGGAGAAGTACGAGCTCACAATGGCCCTCGGGAATCCTGAGCACCCTAGACAGACACGAGGCACGCCAGGCTCCATTACGTGGAAGGTTGGTTTTTCGGACGCAGGGGGTTACAAAACCCACAAGAGGAGGAAGAAACTGGAGCAGGGCCAACTGCAGGCGCTGCACGAAAGGGTAATGGGGCTAGAGGAATGAGAAGAGGAACGAGAAGCAGCAGATCGCAGCAAACAACCTGCCGAAGCTTCCCCCGAAGCTACCCCGCCATCTCAGCGGAGAAGCAGCATAGCTTCCACCGAGCTGCTTCAGCCGGAGCATGTCTTGACGGCTCCTGCCAGCTATCCCGTGGATGCTATCACTTAGTCTCAAAATTGCCACAATATGGCGCGATGGATGAATTTGAAGGTCAAGGCGGTTGTTGGCTCTGTTTATCCTAGTGGACCCGGCACAACTTATCACTGCCAACCGATTCCAGAAGGATATGCTAAGGTGATGGTGGATGAAATAACGGAGGGATTTGAGGACCTCCTGCTTGACCACCCTACCGGTGAAGGGGAGACTAGGCTGGGTTCTGCTTTGAAGACTCCATGCCTATGGCGGAAGGAGCTCATGAACCTTCCGAACTGGACGCCTCCGCCTCCTCCTCCTCCTCCGGCAAGTCAGGGCACTCCACCTCCTCCACCGCCTCCTCCTCCGGTGAGTGACGATCAGGGCATGCGTGGCGGCACTCCGCCTCCTTCTCCGGCGTGTGGCGGCACTCCGCCTCCTTCTCCGCCTGCGCCGGCGCTCCCGAGCAGCCAGCAGCCTCCTCCTTCTCCGCCTCGCCAGCAAGGGTGGAAGAGACCCACCGCTG
>NW_021285845.1:0-1802 GCF_002162155.2 Triticum dicoccoides
GAAACACCAAAACTTTAGTTCATGGAGGGAAGAGAGGAGCTACATGCCATACTCTTTCTCCTTGCTAAAGCACTCCATCCCTTTGGACGATATCCCCTGAAGTTCCATCTTGGTGAGGGAGGAAAAGAGGAATCTGCAGATGGGTGCAGCAAAAATTCATGCGACCTCCTCCGTGCAGAAATCTCGTAATGTGGATTAGACAAGTTGTGTTTGCTGGTCTTCTACTTCAATATCCTCCAAAGCCCATCTGGGGTTGTGATCCCAACCAGCAAAGAGCCTAGGGGTGTGAATGCCTTTCAATTTGTTGAGCTGGCCACCGGTGGTAAGGAGAGTCTGCAAGCCCTGACATTCTACCAACTATTTTATGTTTTTACATTCCATTATTTCCAACTTGGAGAGCCTTGGGAGGTGGGGAATGAGCTCTGTCAACTCCTTCTCACTATTACCATGTAAGCTACCGACCTTCATATACTTAATAGGTAGCTGCCATTCCAAATCACCCTAAGCTCCTACAGCTCCAACCAAACCAACTAAAAATTCTATAGTCAATGTTTTCAAAGAGGTTAGCACCAGAAGGTGCTTCAACGCCAGAGGTGGGCAATTCATTATTTTCAACTTGTCAAGACATGTTCCTTTGTCGAAAATTACCACTTGATCTAAGCTATGCAGATCACCTTTTCCCATAATAAAAAATTCTACTGCACCATTTTGAGTGCATAGACTCTAGCAGCTTTACATTTTCTATCGTGACAGAACATGGTCTTTTGATCCAGGAGATTGGAATCACTGGTAAGAATTCTAGACAGTCGCATATCTCAAACTCTTGTAGCTTGGGGAAACAATGTTGTTCGAGAAAGCGGTATGCAACAAAAAAATACATATGTCCAATTAATTAAGTACACTAATAGTAATAATTACACATGATTAATTTAGGTATTTTTGTCTGAATAAATTATTATTCTGTCCTACAAACCATCACCACATGGTGGAATACAAACATATCATCCCTGCTGACCGCTTGGCTCAACAATCATCACCCATCGTATATTCTTCTTCATCACTCAAGTAAGCAAGATCATTAGCATGTGAATATTATGTTGATTCCACTCTTATGTGGTGGGACATAGGAGATAACTATCACGTGAGAGGATATGGATTAGTAGAACAATAGGAGCAGAACAAAGACACAACTTTTAAAAAGTGTCGACTCGCTGCCCGAACATCGTCGCTGATCTCATCTCATCATTATATGCACACGATGCATCCATGACCTGCACCAAAGAATATGCCCCGTGGACTCGATTATGATGCTGATGATGACAGTGGGATCGAGAAATCCTGACGTCAGCCCACAGTTAGGCAGCAATGGATGGTTTCAATTCTTTTCTGTTACAATTGGAAAGAAAATGATTGGCAGGAGCATTCTTCTAGATTAGCTAGCAAGGTTTTATGCCTTGGACAATGTCTAGCGACTGGCTTGGCATTGATGTCAATGCGTTCATTACCTATGACCTCTGGATGCCATGATAAATGCACCATAGTGAGACACGTACACCTTTTTCTTGCTAGCCGGACACAACTAACATTTTTAGAGATTAGCCGATCGATAGCCGGACACAAGTAACATTTTTTGTAAGAATGACTTTACTATGGATAATTGAGTTTGGTTGGTGTTATAATTTGCGCTCTCATATATGAAAATTTGTCGTAGCGCCTATAAATCATCCTTAACAAGAAAAAATATGAAAAAATTGAAGAAATTAAACAATGGAGTTGTGTAAAAAACATCATTTAAATTTGTA
>NW_021285846.1:0-2087 GCF_002162155.2 Triticum dicoccoides
GTACTACCCCAATAACAGCGAGTTGAGCTAAACCTGAAAGGTACACACATTGTGCATCCCTACTGACATAATTAATTCAATGAAAGCACATTACAAAGCCCATAAAAGTAAATATCATTGTCAAGCCCAAGCCTGGAGTGAAATTCGACAATTCAACTCCTCCTAAGAAGACAATTTATATCCGTGACACCAATCATATTACTTAAAAATACACAAATAATTTTAACAATGAGCGTTTTTGCCTATTCTCATAATTTCATATTTGTTTAAACCCACATATGATAGGTGCTAACTTCGATCTGTAAGAATTATTCCGACTCACCAACAGATCATCACCCTCAGGATCATCATCATATAGTTTTTCAATGCAACTCCTGTGTAGAGCTTTGCACAAGAAAAAACAAACAAACAATAGTTTATTAACTGAATAAAGAGTTAAATGCTTGTTTATCTTCAAGCGGCCACAGAATCATGTTACCTATCAGAGATGAGTACATATATGAAGTTACTTGATCAAAAAAGAATACATATATGATGTTACTGAGCCGGCTGTTGAATGATAGCATGACGATATTCATGTACTGATCAATAGCTAGGAAGCAAGCAGTAAAAAATAAACAAATAATAGCTCAAGTTGTGGACTGCAAATTGCATTTTTGGGAGTAATTCATAGAAAAAGGATGGATATTTGCATCTGGTAACCATAGGTGAATGCTGAAACAAAGAACCTGGGAACTGTTTGTATTCAAGGCAGGAGGGTAGAAAACTTTTGCGCACCTTCTTTCATATGGATACCATCCAAGTTGTGATTATCATATGCTTTAACCCTTAGAAAGGCCTACAAAGGAGAACCAAAGAGACCATCACGTCACACATGAGTTCATAATAAACTGAATGATGTTACCTTGTTGAGAAAAGGTACCTTTACGTCTGTAGGGACATAATTATACACAAACTAGTCCAACAACTTGACAGTTACTCATACATCTCTTCACCTACGAAGAAGGAATTATGAATCAGAAACCCCATTATTTCAAATCTTCCGCAGAGAAATCACTACAGAATTACTTAGCACACAGTTCCGGAAGAACTAATAGGCACATTTTTGTAAATTTCTCGAGGGGTCATGGTCCTGCCGCTGCAAAAATCTTGCATGGTTTGCAAAAAACCAAAATAATCATCGTCGCTCATGTAAGGGCATGCCTGCAGTCATGAGGTAATCGAATATCAAGTTAGCAACCGCAGGCAAACACAAGGAGCAACCATGAGAATTTTGTATAATTCCTAGAGCATTTTTCTAAGTAAATACAAAATTAGGTCAGGATACAGGGACGGGCCAAAAATAGCTTACTTCGTCAGGTGAAACAAGCCTTTCATCTATCATTACAAGATCCACTTTTCTATTAAAATTATGTTATATTTTTTCCCTGTTTCAAAAACATAATAGATGGTTTGCTAAAGATGATCAATAACGAATGAAGGAATGATGCATGATTTTAAGATAAATTCTTTCTGGGCATACCATCATGAAGTTAAAGTAATATGACGCAACACATACCATATCTACACCAGTTTAGAACCATGTTATGGTTCCTCCGTTCTCAATAAAATTACATGAAGAATCAATTACCTACAGAACTTACAATCTGATGCATGCGTGTTTTTAGTTTCCCACCAACGATGAACCGAAACATTTTATTAGATTGCAAAACTGAAGCATCTTCCGTCTACCGACTTCATCCATCAGGCGGAACAGAAATCCGAATACCATTATGCTCCTCCATCACGGAATCAGATCCACTATCTACGCGTCCAACCACAAGGAAACGTCATTTGGACTTGAGAAGTGCAGCTCTCTTATGAGACAGATAGAAGATCATAGAAAGAAAGAGATGCACGTACAGGTTGCGTTCATCGCGTAACAAAGATGTGGATCGGATGGTGCCCATGATACATACCATGAATGGAGGCCTGGTTCGTCGCCATTGGTTGGAGGCACAGAGCTCGCCACCAGCAGCGGCGGAGGATGAGGGCATGGAGCGGTGGAGGATGGGCGGGGAGGCGGGAGAGGCGGTGAAACAGGGGGC
>NW_021285846.1:4221-5563 GCF_002162155.2 Triticum dicoccoides
GTTTGCTGCAAATCCATCTCCTGGTCACTACTTCCGTCAGTCGTTGTGGTAGCAAAAAAGCTCGCCGGTAGAAGCTTTTTGTCTTGTCGGGTGCAACAAATGAGGCGGACGCCAGCGTCGCCACAGAAAACACTCCAGCCGATGCACCAAAACTACATGCTGGTTCCAGCTTTTTATTTGCCGGTTGTAGCTAAACAAGAAACTGGTGTTGCAATCGGCAGCGACGATCGTCGATGATTTCACCCGTAAGTGGGAAATGCTTCAACCTGCATAGGAAAAGCTTCATCCTGCGGTGGAAAAAGCTTCAACAGGCATGAGGGAAAAGTTTCAAACAGTGGAAGAAAACTTCAAGCATGAAAAAGCTTCAACTTGGTGGTGCAAAAGCTTCAAGCGACGGCGGAAAAAGCTTCAAGCGGCATGGGGGGAAAGCTTCAACCTGCGAAAAAGCTACAACCATAGTGTGTGGGAGTTGCAACCGTGAACTATTTTTGCTGGAACCGGTGACCATGGCGAGCGAGAGGTGACCATGGCGAGCACCACGGTCACCGCGGCGAGCGGGAAACCATGAGGGTGGTGAGCTGGGACTCTGGTCAGGAGGTGCTGAAACCCGTGTCTCTGTGTTCTGGAACTGTTACTACGGCGAACTGCGAGGTTGGATCGGTGTTTTATGCTGGAACCGTGGCTGCCTGGCGAGGATGGCAAGCAGCGGCTAGCTTGGGAAAGAAGTGGAAGGGAGCGGCGGCAAGCAAGTGGCGGCGCGCCGGCGCGGGGTCGTTGGGGTGGATATTACGGGCGCTGATGGGACGGGGAAAGAAGTGAAAGGTGAGAGACGGGGGAAGGAAAGGATGCGGAAGCCAGATCAGATGGCTGCGCTTCGCTGCATCGGGTGGCTACGGTGCGACCGGCCCAACTATTGGGCCGGCGTGCCGGCGCCTAATACTGTCCCAAAAATTATTAGGGCTTAGGTAGTAGAGCGTCGTGGGTCTTGCTATATATGGCCAGTTTTTTTTTTTGCGGGAATATATATATGCCCAGTTTGTTAAGGGCGAGATCAATTTTCCAACGAAAAACTAAAAGAAGATGATTTGAGCTGATGGTCAGACCCATCCATGCATTCTGCGTGGTTCCGATCGGTGTGCAGCCAGAATCTGCAGGCAATTATATTTGTGTACCTCAGTCTACGTCCGTCCCTTCTCGATCTGAGCCTTTAAATATACAGCCTATACAGACCAAATGGACTATCCAAACTGTTAGAAATAATCTTGAGCTGGTTTGCTTGCACAGGTGGTGTGAGTTAACTGAGTTTAGGTTGACTAGCTATCAGGACTTGTACACGTGTAGG
>NW_021285847.1:0-1860 GCF_002162155.2 Triticum dicoccoides
ACCAGGGGTAGAAATTTCCATAGTGGATGGCATGTCACAGAATGCAACGTTATGCAAACGAGCATAACTTTCGGATATAAAAGAATGAGAGGCTCCTGTATCGAAAAGAACAGATGCCGGGTGGCAATTAACAAGAAGCGTACCGAGAACGACGTTGGGATCCTCTTGAGCTTCTTCGGCAGAGATACAGTTGACATGGCCACGTGAAGCGGTGACCGGCTTGGCGTGGAATATTTTTCCTGTCGGCTTGCCACGGCCAACAGCTTTAGCAGACTGGTTGGGGTTGGTCTGGGGACACTCACGCATATAGTGACCAGATTCCCCACACTTGAAACAAGTCACGGAACTGGTACGTGGAGGAGCATTGTTAGTTGGACCCCCATAGGGCTTGGCCGGTGCAGACTGTTGAACAGGGCGAGGCACCTGGAAAGATGGCCTCGGTGTGAACCTGGGTGGCAGGGCGGTGTTGGGTACCCACACGCGGCGCTTCTGAGGACCAGCACCAGATGAGGAACCCATGTCACGGCCATGCTTGCGTGTTGCGTCATAGTCAGTCTGACCAGTTTCAGCACTGATGGCTTTGTTGACAAGTTTCTGAAAAGATGTGCACTCATGCAGACGGAGGTCGCGGCGAAGCTTAGGACTAAGTCCCTTACGGAACCTTGCTTGCTTCTTGGCATCAGTAGACACTTCCTCAGTTGCATATCGGGCGAGATTACCAAACTCCCTGCTGTAAGCATCCACAGAAAGTCGGCCTTGGGTGAAACTGCAAAATTCTTCACGTTTACAGTCCATGAGACCCTCCGGAATATGATGTTCACGGAAAGCCTCGCTGAATTCAGCCCAAGTAGTGACATGGCCCGCTGGGCGCATAGCTCCATAATTCTCCCACCATAGACTGGCGGGGCCTTCAAGATGATATGCAGCAAAGGTGACCTTGTCAGCCTCAGCTACTAGCGCGGAATGCAGCTTGTGAGAGATACTGCGAAGCCAGTCATCAGCGTCGAGAGGCTCGACGGAGTGGTGGAACGTGGGTGGATGCAATTTGATAAAATCACTGAGTGACACCACGTTAATCCTCTGATGGTGTGCTGTATTCTGTTCAATACGCTCCAACAAACGGTTGGTCTCCCGCTTGTTTCTCTCAGCTTCCATCATAACCTCGGCTAGGGAAGGAGGATGAGGCAGATTTTCATTCCTGCCTTCACTGCCTTCGGCCTGCTCTTGAGAAGCAGGGTTAGCGCGCGTGTTGACCATCCTAGGTAAACAAGACAATGATTTAGTCAGAATGATAAAATTTCGACATAGGATACAGAATGTAAGGAATAACTCGAAATGCAAGATGATCATCCGTATGACATGGTAAAAACAGAAACTGCTTCTTTTATTCCATTGTCATACACACCATACAGGGTTTAGTACAAGACCAAACAAAGTACTATTACGGTGAGAAAAGGATTACATCTCATCGGAGGCATCCCAAGCTCCTATACATTATTTTTCTACACCTCCGGAAAGAGTACAAACTAGGTCATATCCCACGAGTCACGCGGGACGATAGACGACACAGCTAGTGCGAACTAGTGATACTACCACTAACTCAGACCGATCCGTAGTAGTCCTCGTAGAAGTCACCTCCATAGCCTGGAAGCTCAACATGATCATCCGGAAACAGACGATCTCGCGGAGCTTGTGGACCATAGGGGCTAGGATGAGGCCTTGGACCAACAGACGGTGGCCTGCGGGGACCGCGAGGTGGGGTGATGCCTCCTACATCACGCCAAACCATCACGTCCGGCAGAGCAGATCTCACAGGATAGAGATCGCGCATATCCGAATATCCAGCTTGCACCGCCGGTG
>NW_021285848.1:0-924 GCF_002162155.2 Triticum dicoccoides
AACGATGTGTGCAGGGTTCCCAAGCCCACCAACCGGGTGCCACTTGGTACACCGGGCCACTGTGCCTAGTCTGTCCCAAGCCCACCTGTACCGGGTGCCACTTGGTAGACTACTAACACTACCTACAAACACCAGAAACTAGTTGCAACTCCTGGACAGAGATCATGTTGATTAATAAGTCGAGAGGGGCACTTAAGCATTCCAATGTGTGGTAGTAGCTGGTCATGGATCACAAACACAGAACTCAGTTCCTGAGGACGGCTGCAATGAGACAACCCACCATGTACTCCTACATGGCCTCTCACCGCTACCTTTACCAAATCGTGTTCACACACTTAGCTCACACACATTGGGACATGTTCACACGCCTCTGATTCATCCCCGATGAATCAGACCTGACACAACTCTAAGCAGTAGCAGGCATGACAAACAAGCATGAATGAGTAGGCACAACAGGGCTCAAAAAAACTCCTACTCATGCTAGTGGGTTTCATCTATTTACTGTGGCAATGACAGGTCATGCAGAGGATAAAGGGGTTCAGCTACCGCAGCAAGTAACAAGTATATCGTTGTTGTCCTAATGCAGTAAAAGAGAGCAGGAGCGAGAGAGTGGGATTTTATCGGAATGAACAAGGGGGTTTTGCTTGCCTGGCACTTCTGAAGATAATATAGCTCTTCATCGGTGTCATCGATCACATCGTCGGTACACGTCTATCGAGAGGGGACAATTACCGGCAAATACAGAAAAACACGATCAATGCAATGCACAATATGATGCATGCTATGACATGGCAATATGAATGTGTTTTGGGCTAATGCACCTAAAACCAGATTAAATGAAGTTGGTTTGAATCCAAGATTTAAATTCAAACTCCATATGTGGTTATTTAAATGTCATTCACTTCATTTGCCCTAAACAGTAGT
>NW_021285849.1:0-1047 GCF_002162155.2 Triticum dicoccoides
CGACGTATGGCTCTCGTTTATTGGAGTTTTGTGTTAAACAGCAATTATTAGTTTTCTCTACTGGCCATTTTATGTTGATTCCAGAATAGTTTCAGTTCTTCGACGGATTAATAAATCCATTGACGTTGCACATAAGCATAAATTCGAGAGGAATGTTCGTATATGTTTTTCAATATTTTCTATTGGATTAATGTCGTTTATGTTTGCCTTAAAAAAATGATTATTTTATGGTTTTATTTTTAGTTGTTATCCGAGATTTATGACTTGGAGATAATTTTGAGATTTCACGTGTTTGGTGAATCTCAATTTTTGGATTCTGTCCGCTTGTCGTTGTTATTTCCCTGCAAACAGATTGTACCGGGCCGTGGCCGGAAAAGTCGACGTGACGCTGACGGGTTTGTGAGGTATAATCCATCAGCAGTTGGCAAGAACGTGAACTTTAGCAATTTTAATCTTTTTGGTCATGTGCCAATTGGCTCGTTTGTTAGAAAAGATTTATGCCGCTTAATGGAAATACTAAAGAATGATATTTTCCATTCTTCTGCTAACGAGGTGAGTTTGATTGTTGTTATTCTTTTGTATTTTATGACTTTTTTTTATATATCGTTTATGCTTAGGCTGCTGAACAATGGTCGTTGTTGTTGTATAATATGATTTCTGGTGAATGTGGTATGGGGACTGCAGTGAAGTCGACTAACTGTTTTTCCATAAAGAGACTTGTTCGGGATTATGGCAGTGGATCTTGTGACAGTTCTCTGGGAAAACTGTCAGTCGCCCGTAATATTTCTTTTGAAGACGTTTTTGCCAGGCTGACTGATCCCCATAGCTACAGGCTAGACATAGTTAAATCAATTTTTGAGAAAAGGGATGATTTTCATGCCGTAAAATTGAGGTTGTCCGCGGTGATTAGACACTATTAAGTTATACCAGCGATGTATGTGTTCCCCAATAATACCAATAGCAAATCGTAAGTGTCCATTATATGTTTTGTTTTGTTTTATTTTGTTGATGTTTCGATAATTTCTAGATGTGACTGGGTGTTCGTGG
>NW_021285850.1:0-1388 GCF_002162155.2 Triticum dicoccoides
CTCTCTCGGGTTTTATGGCCTTGAGCCATTTATCGGAATCCGGGCCCACCATCGCTTCTCCATAGCTCGTAGGTTCATTGTTGTCTAGCAACATGACTTCCAAGACAGGATTACGTACCACTCTGAAGTAGTACGCATCCTTGTCATCCCACGAGGTTTGGTAGTGACTCGATCCGAAGTTTCATGATCACTATCATAAGCTTCCACTTCAGTTGGTGTACGTGCCACAGGAACAACTTCCTGTGCCCTGCTACACACTTGTTGAAGTGACGGTTCAATAACCTCATCAAGTCTCCACCATCCTCCCACTCAACTTTTCGAGAGAAACCTTTCCTCGAAAAAGGACCCGATTCAAGAAACAATCCCTATTGCTTTCGGATCTGAATTAGGAGGTATACTCAACTGTTTTTGGGTGTCCTATGAAGATGCATTTTATCTGCTTTGGGTTCGAGCTTATCAACCTGAAACCATTTCACATAAGCGTCGCAGCCCCAAACTTTCAAGAAACGGCAACTTAGGTTTCTCCAAACCATAGTTCATACGGTGTCGTCTCAACGAAATTATGTGGTGCCCTATTTAAAGTGAATGTGGTTGTCTCTAATGCCTAACCCATAAACTATCGTGGTAATTCGATAAGAGACATCATGGTATGCATCATATCCAATAAGGTGCAGTTATGATGTTCGGACACACCATCACACTATGGTGTTCCAGGCTGTATTAGTTGTGAAACAATTTCCACAATGTCTTAATTCTGTGCCAAACTCGTAATTCAGATATTCATCTCTATGATCATATCATAGATCTTTTATCCTCTTGTCACGACGATCTTTCAACTTCACACTGAAATTACTTGAACCTTTCAATAATTCAGACTCATGATTCATCAAGTAAATATACTCAACATCTACTCAAATCATCTGTGAAGTAAGAACATAACAATATTCACTGCATGCCTCAGCACTCATTGGACTGCACACATCAAAATGTGTTACTTCCAACAAGTTGCTATCTTGTTCCATCTTACTGAAAACGAGGCTTTTCAGTCATCTTGCCCATGTGGTATGATTTGCATGTCCCAAGTGATTCAAAATCAAGTGAGTCAAAACGGTCCATTTGCATGGAGTTTCTTCATGCATATACACCAATAGACATGGTTCGCATGTCTCAAACTTTTCAAAAACGAGTGAGCCCAAAGATCCATCAATATGGAGCTTCTTCATGCGTTTTAAACCAATATGACTTACATGGCAGTGCCACCAGTAAGTGGTACTATCATTACTATCTTTTGGCATGAAAATGTGTATCACTACGATCGAGATTCAATCAACCATTCAGGTTTAATGCTAATCTTGATGGTAGAGGGAGCGTGCGATGTTTGATTACAT
>NW_021285851.1:0-1427 GCF_002162155.2 Triticum dicoccoides
TGAGGCATGCAGTGAATATCGTTATGTTCTTACTTCACAGATGATTCGAGTAGATGTTGAGTATATTTACTTGATGAAACACAAGTCTGAATTATTGAATAGTTCAAGTAATTTCAGAGTGAAGTTGAAGATCATTGTGACAAGACGATAAAATGTCTATGATATGATCATAGAGATGAGTATCTGAGTTACGAGCTTTGGCACGCAATTAAGACATTGTGGATATTGTTTCACAATTAATACCGCCTGGAACACCATAGTGTGATGGTGTGTCCGAACATCATAGTTGCACCCTATTGGATATGGTGCGTACCATGACGTCTCTCATCGAATTACCACTATCGTTCATGGGTTAGGCATTAGAGACAACCACACTCACTTTAATAGGGCACCACGTAATTCTGTTGAGACGACACCGTTTGAACTATGGTTTGGAGAAACCTAAGTTGTCGTTTCGTAAAGGTTTGGGGCTGCGACGCTTATGTGAAAAAGTTTCAGGTTGATAAGCTCGAACCCAAAGCGGATAAAATGCATCTTCATAGGACATCCAAAAAAAGTTGGGTATACCTCCTATCTCAGATCCGGAAGCAAAAGTAATTGTTTCTAGAAACGGGTCCTTTCTCGAGGAAAAGTTTCTCTCGAAATAATGAGTGGGAGGATGGTGGAGACTTGATAAGGTTATTGAACCATCACTTCAACTAGTGTGTAGCAGGGCACAAGAAGTTGTTCCTGTGGCACCTACACCAATTGAAGTAGAAGCTTATGATAGTGATCATGAAATTTCGGATCAAGTCACTACCAAACCTCGTAGGTCGACAAGGATGCGTACTGCTTCAGAGTGGTACAGTAATCCTGTCTTGAAGGTCATGTTGCTAGACAACAATGAACCTACGAGCTATGGAGAAGCGATGGTGGGCCCATATTCCGACAAATGGTTAGAATCCATGAAATCCGAGGTAGGATCCATGTATCAGAACAAAGCATGTACTTTGGTGGACTTGCCCGATGATCGGCAAGCCATTGAGATAATGGATCTTTAAGAAGAAGACGGACGTGGACGGTAATGTCACCGTCTATGAAGCTCGACTTGTGGTGAAGAGTTTTTCACAAGTTCAAGGAGTTGACTACGATGAGATTTTCTCATCCGTAGCGATGCTTAAGTCCGTCGGAATCATGTTAGCATTAGCTGCATTTATGAAATCTGGCAGATGGATGTCAAAACGAGTTTCCTTACCAGTCTTCGTAAGGAAAGGTTGTATGCGATACAATCAGAAAGGTTTTGTCGATCCTAAGGATGCTAAAAGGTATGCAAAGCTCCAGCAATCCTTCTAAGGACTGGAGTAAGCATCTCGGAGTTGGAATGTACACTTTGATGAGATGATCAAAGATTTTGGGTGTGTACAAAGTTTATGAGAAACTTGTATTTC
>NW_021285852.1:0-2010 GCF_002162155.2 Triticum dicoccoides
GCTCCCTCTACCATCAAGATTAGTATTAAACCTGAATAATTGTCATTTGGTGTTTGTGTTGAGCATAGACATGATTGGATTATGTCTATCGCAATACGGTTATTCATTTAAGGAGAATAATGGTTACTCTATTTATTTGAATAATACCTTCAATGGTCTTGCACTTAAAGGAGCGGTTTATTGAATCTCAATCGTAGTGATACACATTTTCATGCCAAAAGATATAAGATAGTAATGATAGTACCACTTACATGTGGCACTGCCATGTAAGTCATATTGGTATAAATCGCATGAAGAAGCTCCATGTTGATGGATCTTTGGACTCACTCGTTTTTGAAAAGTTTGAGACATGCGAGCCATGTCTATTGGTGTATACGCATGAAGGAACTCCATGCAGATGGATCGTTTGGATTCACTTGATTTTGAATCACTTGAGATATGCAAATCATACCACATGGGCAAGATGACTGAAAGCCTCGTTTTCAGTAAAATGGAACAAGAAAGCAACTTGTAGGAAGTAACACATTTTGATGTGTGCAGTCCAATGAGTGCTGAGGCATGCAGTGAATATCGTTATGTTCTTACTTCACAGATGATTCGAGTAGATGTTGAGTATATTTACTTGATGAAACACAAGTCTGAATTATTGAATAGTTCAAGTAATTTCAGAGTGAAGTTGAAGATCATTGTGACAAGACGATAAAATGTCTATGATATGATCATAGAGATGAGTATCTGAGTTACGAGCTTTGGCACGCAATTAAGACATTGTGGATATTGTTTCACAATTAATACCGCCTGGAACACCATAGTGTGATGGTGTGTCCGAACATCATAGTTGCACCCTATTGGATATGGTGCGTACCATGACGTCTCTCATCGAATTACCACTATCGTTCATGGGTTAGGCATTAGAGACAACCACACTCACTTTAATAGGGCACCACGTAATTTTGTTGAGACGACACCGTTTGAACTATGGTTTGGAGAAACCTAAGTTGTCGTTTTGTAAAGGTTTGGGGCTGCGACGCTTATGTGAAAAAGTTTCAGGTTGATAAGCTCGAACCCAAAGCGGATAAAATGCATCTTCATAGGACATCCAAAAAAAGTTGGGTATACCTCCTATCTCAGATCCAGAAGCAAAAGTAATTGTTTCTAGAAACGGGTCCTTTCTCGAGGAAAAGTTTCTCTCGAAATAATGAGTGGGAGGATGGTGGAGACTTGATAAGGTTATTGAACCATCACTTCAACTAGTGTGTAGCAGGGCACAAGAAGTTGTTCCTGTGGCACCTACACCAATTGAAGTAGAAGCTTATGATAGTGATCATGAAATTTCGGATCAAGTCACTACCAAACCTCGTAGGTCGACAAGGATGTGTACTGCTTCAGAGTGGTACAGTAATCCTGTCTTGAAGGTCATGTTGCTAGACAACAATGAACCTACGAGCTATGGAGAAGCGATGGTGGGCCCATATTTCGACAAATGGTTAGAATCCCTGAAATCCGAGATAGGATCCATGTATCAGAACAAAGCATGTACTTTGGTGGACTTGCCCGATGATCGGCAAGCCATTGAGATAATGGATCTTTAAGAAGAAGACGGACGTGGACGGTAATGTCACCGTCTATGAAGCTCGACTTGTGGTGAAGAGTTTTTCACAAGTTCAAGGAGTTGACTACGATGAGATTTTCTCATCCGTAGCGATGCTTAAGTCCGTCGGAATCATGTTAGCATTAGCTGCATTTATGAAATCTGGCAGATGGATGTCAAAACGAGTTTCCTTACCAGTCTTCGTAAGGAAAGGTTGTATGCGATACAATCAGAAAGGTTTTGTCGATCCTAAGGATGCTAAAAGGTATGCAAAGCTCCAGCAATCCTTCTAAGGACTGGAGTAAGCATCTCGGAGTTGGAATGTACACTTTGATGAGATGATCAAAGATTTTGGGTGTGTACAAAGTTTATGAGAAACTTGTATTTCCAAAGAAGTGAGTGGGAGCACTATAGAATTT
>NW_021285853.1:0-1305 GCF_002162155.2 Triticum dicoccoides
AGTAATAGTCCACGAAACGGGTCAGACTCGGCCAAAACTGCGAGTGTTTATGACCGACACGTAAACACATCCCAGGGTTCGTTAATCGTGGAAATCACTCTAGGACCACAAAACAGTGAGTAATAGTCCGTGAAACGGACCAGAATCGGCCAAAATTGCGATTTTGGATGACCAACACATAAACACATCCCAGGGTTCGTTAATCGTGGAAATCACCCCCGAACCTCGAAACAGTGAGTAATAGTCCATGAAACGGGCCAGAATCGTCGAAAACTGTGAGTGTTGATGACTGACACATAAACACATCTCGGCGTTCGTTAATCATGTAAATCACTCTGGGACCCCAAAGTAGTGAGTAATAGTCCCTGAAACGGGCCAGAATCGGCCGAAATTGTGATTGTTGATGACCGACACGTAAACGCACCCCAGGGTTCGTTAATCATGGAAATCACTCCGGGACCCCAAAACAGTGAGTAATAGTCCATGAAACGGGCCAAAACTGTGAGTGTTCATGACCGACACATCAACGCACCTTGGGGTTTAACAACTATGGAAATCGCTTCGAGACCCCCAAAACAGTGAGTAATAGTCCACGAAACGGGCCAGAATCGGCCAAAACTGCGAGTGTTTATGACCGACACGTAAACACATCCCAGGGTTCGCTAATCTTGGAAATCACTCTAGGACCACAAAACAGTGAGTAATAGTCCGTGAAACGGACTAGAATCGGCCAAAATTGCGATTTTGGATG
This sequence comes from Triticum dicoccoides, assembly GCF_002162155.2. NCBI lineage: Eukaryota > Viridiplantae > Streptophyta > Magnoliopsida > Poales > Poaceae > Triticum > Triticum dicoccoides. The sequence goes on from NW_021285853.1 coordinate 752, forward strand.
ACCAACACATAAACACATCTCAGGGTTCGTTAATCGTGGAAATCACTCCCGAACCTCAAAACAGTGAGTAATAGTCCATGAAACAGGCCAGAATCGTCAAAAACGGTGAGTGTTGATGACTGACACATAAACACATCCCGACGTTCGTTAATCGTGGAAATCACTCTGGGACCCCAAAACAGTGAGTAATAGTCCCTGAAACGGGCCAGAATCAGCCAAAATTGTGATTGTTGATGACCGACACGTAAACGCACCCCAGGGTTCGTTAATCATGGAAATCACTCCGGGACCCCAAACCAGTGAGTAATAGTCCATGAAACGGGCCAGAATTGGCCAACACTGTGAGTGTTGATGACCGACACGTAAACGTACCCCAGGGTTCGTTAATCATCCAAATCAATTCGGGACCCCAAAACAGTGAGTAATAGTCCATGAAACGGGCCAGAATCGGCCAAAACTGTGAGTGTTTATGACTGACACGTAAACACGTCCCAGGGTTCGTTAATCATGGAAATCACTCTGGGACCCCAAAACGGTGAGCAATAGTGCATGAA
>NW_021285854.1:0-1572 GCF_002162155.2 Triticum dicoccoides
GACACTATTCGGGAGATGTACAAATCTGCCAGCTGACTAGCGGTTATACTCTCACGAACAGGTAAGAAGTGGGCTACTTTGGAAAGACGATCGACCACGACGAAAATAGCATTATTCCCTCTCTTGGTCCTGGGAAACCCGGTAATGAAATCCATACCAATTTTATCCCATTTCCATTCAGGAATAGCTAAGGGTTGAAGGGTGCCAGCAGGCCGTTGATGCTCTGCTTTTACACGACGACAGACGTCGCAATTTGCAATATACTGAGCAATTTCTCTCTTCATCCTAGTCCACCAGAACCTCTGGCGTAGGTCCTGATACATTTTAGTACTACCGGGATGAATGGTGAGAGGAGATTCATGAGCTTCCTTAAGGATCAATCGCCTCAGGTTGCGCACTTTGGGAACTACTAGTCGATTCCCGAAGTATACGACTCCTTGATCATTAATGGAGAAACAATTCGCAATTCCTTTCTGAATGTTCCTCTTGATGTGGGAGATTCCCGGATCTACCTTCTGTGCTTTGATAATTTGATCCGTAAGGGTAGGTTTTGCCACCATGGTGGAGAGAAAACCTTGAGGAACAATATGAAGGTTAAGCTTCCGAAATTCCTCATGGAGAAGCGGTTGACTTTGTTGTAACATCAGGTTGTTACAATAAGATTTACGACTTAGCGCATCAGCCATGACGTTGGCTTTCCCTGGGGTATAGGTTATTCCTAAGTCAAAGTCTGTGATCAATTCAACCCAACGTCTCTGCCTGAGATTCAAATCCGGTTGGGTGAAAATATACTTCAGACTTTGGTGATCAGTGAATATTTCGCAACGATTACCAAGGAGGTAATGTCGCCAGGTCTTAAGTGCATAGACTACGGCTGCAAGCTCTAGATCATGAGTAGGATAATTCTCCTCATGTGGGTGCAATTGCCGTGAAGCGTAGGCAATTACGTGTCGATCTTGCATGAGAATGCAACCTAGTCCTTGTCGCGAGGCGTCGCAGTAGATAACAAAGTCTTTGGAGAAGTCTGGCGGTACCAGTACGGGAGCAGAAGTCAGGCGTCTTTTCAGTTCCTGAAAGCTGTGCTCACATTGTGGAGTCCATTCGAACTTCTTATCTTTCTTGAGGAGTTCGGTTAGAGGTTTGGCAACCTTGGAGAAGTTCTCGACAAAGCGACGACAATAACTCGCTAAGCCTAGAAAACTCCGAACTTGCTTGACCGATTCGGGTGGAGTCCAGTTAAGGACGGCTTGAACTCGCTCAGGGTTAACAGCAATACCTTTACCAGATATTACATGACCCAGATAGGTCACTTCTGACAACCAGAATTCACATTTAGAGAATTTGGCATAAAGGCGATGCTCTCGAAGTTTCTGCAACACTAGCCTTAGATGTTCGGCATGTTCTTCCTCGTTCTTGGAGTAGATGAGTATATCATCGAGGTAAACCACGACGAATTTATCCAAATACTCCATGAAGATTGAGTTCATTAACCGAGAAAAGGTGGCTGGAGCGTTGGTTAAACCGAAGGACATGACGGTGTACTCGTATTGGCCATAACGAGTAACAAAGGCC
>NW_021285855.1:0-1171 GCF_002162155.2 Triticum dicoccoides
TCCAACCATCATATCTGCCTGAGATTCAGATCTGGTTGGTGTCAGGATATTCCAGACTCATCGAGTCTAGGAAGGAAAATGAAGGTTTGCAACACAAATCGACGAGATGACGTTGCGAGATTCTCGGGAAATGAACTACGATAGCAAGCTCCAAAACATGAGCTGGTTCCGCTACAAACATGTGAACATGTTGTCCCAGACAAGCACGATCACATGGTAGTCTTATAATAAACACTAACGAGTTCTGGTTGGGAACCATCATCGAGGATATCAAAATCCTTGCATGAGGTATACTCTTAAGAAGGAACTTCTTCTCCTTGAACAAATCAATCAGTGGCTTGGTGTGCTAGGATATACGTATGGAATGAAGATGATCAGTCTAACAGACCACAGAATTCTTCGCACGTGCATGACCGACTTGGGATGATTCCAAAAGAGCAAAAACAAACTTTCTCGAATTCATGACGGCAACTTACATCAAAATGCACGTGAATCAAAGGAAGTCACTCCTTTCATCAAACAAGTACTTCATGAGCTAGCATGAAGAAAATGCTTTCAAAAGTTTCCAACACTAACTTAATGTTCAACAACATCATGGAGGAGATAAGGATGTTGTCAATGGGCTCAACAACAACTCATCGGAATTTCCATATCACTGAACTTCCACCATCATGTGAACACGGTGATAGCATTGGTCAGAACCAAAAGATATAATGGTGTATGCTCGAGGGATCAACCACAAGGAAGACAACATTACGAACATCGTTGGTTCTGACTTGATTTGACGATAGCCCACACTCAAATCAAAGGATTGATAAGACAATAGGTCCAGCAACTGATCACAGGGACCAATCGATGAAGATATCATCTTTCTTCAATACACACTACACAAGAATATCCTTTTGGGACGAACTAAGTCAGGCAAGCTTTTATCTTCCAACCCTCCAAGTTGTCGTTTAGCTTAACCAACTAGCTCAGGGATATCTAACACCGATTCTTGGAGAGAAGGTGGTTCACAAGAAACCAACTTGATCACGAACTCAACATAGCGGTCAGGTGACAACCCGGTAACACCTCCAAGAAGATATTTGGAAAGTCACGAACCACCGGTATGTTACTAAGCTCGAGAACAATCTTGCTTTTGAGGGCAAGACGATATGATCAAATGAGT
>NW_021285856.1:0-2083 GCF_002162155.2 Triticum dicoccoides
GATTTCTAGCTACTTTCATACAATCAAATGACTTTATGTTGATTTCTCAAAAGTGATTCAAACTTCAATTGCGGGTGTGTGATAACTGTGTCCTAAAAATTAGCAAAAAAGTTTCAGCTACACAAGTAGTGTCACTATATATAAGAAACACTTGTAGTTTTGAAAGGTTCAACACCTGGCTATGAATAGCCATGCCAGCCATTTTAACACAGTTTTGGAAAAACTGAAAGAAAAGGAATAAAAGTTCAAAAACTGTAAACCTTTCGCATGGAGTCCTTTTATGTGTACTATATGCAAGGAAAAATATCAAAGTCGCCATACGACCAATTTGAAAAAATATGTCTTCACAAAACTGGCTATCAAGTATGAACATTCAGGAGTTTCAAGCCAAATGACTAAGTCGATGGTCGCAGTCATTGCATAGTTTATGGTTATGTTAAAAAATTGGGCACGTAGGTGCAACTCTCCATTGCAAACGTTATTTCTAAATTTTTTGAAGCAAGTAAAAAATATGGCTGCAAAATGACACCACTCTAATTTTCACAAAATTTAGACCATATTTGATGGACAATTCTCAAGTTTTATGGATTTTCTAGATTTCTAGCTACTTTCGCACAATAAAATGACTTTATGTTGATTTCTCAAAACTAATTCAAATTTGAATTGCAAGTGTGTGATAGTTGTGTCCCAAAAATTAGCACAAACGTTTTAGGTACACAAGTAGTCACTATATGTAAATAACGCTTGGAGTTTTGAAGGATTCAACTCCTTGCTATGAATAGCCATGCCGACCATTCTGACCCATTTTGAAAAAAAAATGAAAGAAAAAGAACAAGGGAATGTAATCCTTTCACATGGAGTCCTATTATGTGTACTATATGCGAGGAAATATATCAAACTTGCAATATGACAATTTTGAATAAAAATCGTTCACAAAATGGGCTATCAAGTATGAACAATCATGACTTCATGCCAAATGACTAAGTCGGTGACCATATTTGTGGCATAGTTCAATACAATGTGCCAAAATTGGGCACATAGGTGCATGTCACCATTACAAACAATGTTACCAGATAGATTTTTCATCTTTTTGTACAAAAAATCATTATTCATTTCCTAAGTGTTGATCGACGTTTGTGGTCTTCCGAGTTTCTACGGAGAGCTATTGATTATTTAGTTCCAGAAAATTTGAACGAAGTCTGACAATTTCAAACCTAGCACCTCCACGTCCTCACTTGTTAAAAAAAAGAACAGAAAAGAAAAGAAAGGAAAACCAACATCCAACCAAACACATGTTTTAAGAATGAAAAAATAAAATAAAATAAATTGTTCAATGTAACTCAAAAAAATAACTACACTTCACCAAATTGCCTTCGACCACCACATTTTGTCATTAGAGTTGACAATTTGGCAACACTATTTTCTTGTAGACGCTAAAATAAACACACATTGCAAAAACACAAAATCCTGGACGTTCACTCGTTGAGATGTTGTGCCATTAGAAAAGTGATTCTACCATGCACGGCATATCCAGTGCATGGCTAAACCGTCCATCTGGTTAGAGATGCATTCATGCCATGTACTCATTCTTATATTTAAATCCATCTGACAACTTTATGGAGCAAGGCTGCACCAACTAGTCTCCCTCTCCTGCACACTAGTACTGGATTTTATTTTGAATCTAAACTTTAAACAACCATATATTTTAAAATAAATACAGGGTAAATAGTCTGTATGAAAATGTGTTTTTCTTTTGACGATATCTTCGGAACAAGTTCAATATTTAATATGTTTTGAAAATTTGAGTTTACGAAACACAATGAAACATGCCTGTACGGAAAATTACATGATGGTTTTCGCGTGGATATATAATAATGTTCTGCTCATGCGCACATTAGTAAGTTTATTAATAAAACGGAAAATAACTTGTACAAATTGACAAAAAAAAGGTCTAACAATCATAGTTTTTGCAGTTTCATGAGGTTTTAAAATCCATGTTTCAAAAATGTTCAAATAATATTCATAGTTAGTCTTGTTGAAAAGATCTCGTTGCCAAGAACACAAATATGTAAGAAGAATCAAA
>NW_021285857.1:0-1494 GCF_002162155.2 Triticum dicoccoides
CAACATCTCAACGAGTGAACGTCCAGGATTTTGTGTTTTTGCAATGTGTGTTTATTTTAGCGTCTACAAGAAAATAGTGTTGCCAAATTGTCAACTCTAATGACAAAATGTGGTGGTCGAAGGCAATTTGGTGAAGTGTAGTTATTTTTTTGAGTTACATTGAACAATTTATTTTATTTTATTTTTTCATTCTTAAAACATGTGTTTGGTTGGATGTTGGTTTTCCTTTCTTTTCTTTTCTGTTCTTTTTTTTAACAAGTGAGGACGTGGAGGTGCTAGGTTTGAAATTGTCAGACTTCGTTCAAATTTTCTGGAACTAAATAATCAATAGCTCTCCGTAGAAACTCGGAAGACCACAAACGTCGATCAACACTTAGGAAATGAATAATGATTTTTTGTACAAAAAGATGAAAAATCTATCTGGTAACATTGTTTGTAATGGTGACATGCACCTATGTGCCCAATTTTGGCACATTGTATTGAACTATGCAACAAATATGGTCACCGACTTAGTCATTTGGCATGAAGTCATGATTGTTCATACTTGATAGCCCATTTTGTGAACGATTTTTATTCAAAATTGTCATATTGCAAGTTTGATATATTTCCTCGCATATAGTACACATAATAGGACTCCATGTGAAAGGATTACATTCCCTTGTTCTTTTTCTTTCATTTTTTTTTTCAAAATGGGTCAGAATGGTCGGCATGGCTATTCATAGCAAGGAGTTGAATCCTTCAAAACTCCAAGCGTTATTTACATATAGTGACTACTTGTGTACCTAAAACGTTTGTGCTAATTTTTGGGACACAACTATCACACACTTGCAATTCAAATTTGAATTAGTTTTGAGAAATCAACATAAAGTCATTTTATTGTGCGAAAGTAGCTAGAAATCTAGAAAATCCATAAAACTTGAGAATTGTCCATCAAATATGGTCTAAATTTTGTGAAAATTAGAGTGGTGTCATTTTGCAGCCATATTTTTTACTTGCTTCAAAAAATTTAGAAATAACGTTTGCAATGGAGAGTTGCACCTACGTGCCCAATTTTTTAACATAACCATAAACTATGCAATGACTGCGACCATCGACTTAGTCATTTGGCTTGAAACTCCTGAATGTTCATACTTGATAGCCAGTTTTGTGAAGACATATTTTTTCAAATTGGTCGTATGGCGACTTTGATATTTTTCCTTGCATATAGTACACATAAAAGGACTCCATGCGAAAGGTTTACAGTTTTTGAACTTTTATTCCTTTTCTTTCAGTTTTTCCAAAACTGTGTTAAAATGGCTGGCATGGCTATTCATAGCCAGGTGTTGAACCTTTCAAAACTACAAGTGTTTCTTATATATAGTGACACTACTTGTGTAGCTGAAACTTTTTTGCTAATTTTTAGGACACAGTTATCACACACCCGCAATTGAAGTTTGAATCACTTTTGAGAAATCAACATAAAGTCATTTGATTGTATGAAAGTAGCTAGAAATC
>NW_021285858.1:0-1223 GCF_002162155.2 Triticum dicoccoides
ATGGCCGACGCCATCGCCGCCACCCCCTCGCCGTAGCCACGCCCTCCGACCACCCCACGCCGTCTCACCGTGTCCAGGAGCTCCGCCGCTGTCCACTTCATCGAGCAGCCGAGCCCCGAGCATTCGCGACGCCCGAGACCACCGCACCGACCTCGCCCGAGCTCACCGTCGCCGGAGATCCCCTTCAACACCGTCGTCGCTCCGGTCCATCTCCGGCCGCACCAAGGACTCCGTCGCACTCACTGTGAGCTTAGCCATCTTCCCCTCCCTTCCGTTCTTGCTCCTGAGCCGTGTAGCAACCTCCCGGAGCTCAACCGCACCCACCGCCGTGGAGCTCGTCGCCGACGTGCTCCCGGTCATCCTCCGGCCACAAGATGGTGTCCATCTTACTCACCAAGTCCCGCAGCACCCAGCTAGCTACTCCACGAGCCTCACCGAACCCTCTAGCGTCAAGTTCGTCTTCGGCCGAACCCCGGTGGCCGCCAAGGTCGTCGCCGGCGCCAACTCCGGCCACCCCGACCCCAACGGATTCCGCCAAGAGCTGCGGTTTGTCCTCAGCTCCACTCCGGTGATCTCCGCGGCCCATTTGGTGGCCGGAATAGCCAAAACCACTCCCGCCGCCGCGTCGGGCTCGCCGGCGGCTAAACGCCGGTGCAGCCGACCCGGGTTTGACCACGGGTGGGCCCTGGTTGACTCCCCTGAGTCAATGACAGGTGGGGCCCAGCCCTGTTAATTAAACAGGATTAGTTTTAATTAAATTTTAATTAACATAATCACCCTGACATGCGGGACCCACTGTCAGGTTTGACCTGGACCAGTTCCGTTGACCTGCTGACGTCACACTGACGTCAGGCTGACGCAGTAATTGATTTTCTGGATTTAATTTAAATCAGGAAATTCCAGAATATTATTTAAACTTCAAAAATTCATAACTTTTATTCTATAACTCCAAATTGGACAAATTATATATGAAAAATGATCAGAAAAATCCAATCTATCCATCTGTACTATTTTCATGCATGATCAAACAAGTTAAATTGATGTTTTAAGCAGAACAAGGAAAAGCACTTTAAAAGGCCATATTTGAATTTGAAATTTGAATCCTTGATTCAAATTTGTTCAAACCCTTCTGGTTTTAGTTGCATTAGCCCAATACACTCATTTTGCCATGTCTCATGCATGCATCATATTGTTGCATACTGTTTGGTAATGTTTGTGAATCG